>NC_090241.1:36623140-36703140 GCF_024489055.1 Chanodichthys erythropterus
GTGAATGAAATGTGTGTTTTCTGAATGAGTGTCATGTTGGTCTGAGTGAGATTTGTAGGTGAGATGAACTGTTTGGCCAACATTCATGCTGCTAATGCAGACTGTGTGAAAAGTTTTGAAAATGTGGTTTCGGTATTGAACAATGCTTGTTAGCAACTGAAAAAACTGTAATCATTTTGAATGCAATGTGTTAGCATTAGAAAAATGTGCTGAAAATACATAGTGTTTGGCAATACTTTGTAATAATTGTCATGCCAATAAACAATAAAGCACATTGAATTGAATTGAATTTTGTGTGTGTGTTAGTATGTGTGTGTGTGACAGAGAGAATATGTGTGTGTGCATGTGTTTTGAATGTGTGTTTGAGTGTGTGTGGTTCGATATTCATGCCTGAAGGTGGCGCCCTTGTCCTAAAATATCCATGTTGTTAATGTATGCAAATATATTAAGACCTGTTTTGCTTTTTGTGAAGATTATGTACATATTAAGTCAACATTTGTGAAAAAGAAATAAATAAATAGACATTTTAAAGAAACAAATACTGTCAAAAATAAGGTTTATGAAGTGCTCCCTGAATAAATACAACAAGTGCTAACTTGTACAAGTTTATTAGTTTGGATTTATCTTTTTAAGTGTCAATATATTTACTCTAGCTTGTCAGAAACAGACACAGAGAATGATCCTGTTAGACAAAGTTAGATAATAATGATTATTTTAATGTTTTCTGTAGGTGTGAAAACACACAACCATAGCTGTGCTCGTTTTATGTCTCTCATATCACTTTTATGTTAAAACTGCACTGAATTATCCTAAAAATAAATACAAATAAAGCTCCATCTGTTTAATTTACACTGTTCATGTGCAGTAACCGATATGAAGCACCAGGTGGCGCTGTTGATTTTAAAGTTCAGGATCTGCTCCAGTCAAACACTTGCATCAATATGAGGGTCATGGAAGTGACAGATAGAAAATGAGTTCACCGGTAATGTTTAACTTCAGTGCTTTGAAAGAACAGATCTGTGTTTCACTGCAGTCAGAAGCTCAGATGTTCCTCCTGATGAGGTCATCTGAGAGAGATTGATTAGTCTCACAGCAGTAATTGACTGATTAACAGTTTGTCTTTAGCTGAATGAGGAGGTCCTGATCGACATCAGTAACAACAGCCGTCCTGTGCTGAGAATCTGAAGACTAATGAAAGACGGAAGAAGGTTCGAGTCGCTGATGATGATCACAGGAACAGCTGATTCCTGATTTCTCCACACACCGGGACTGAAGATCAACACTGTCACTGTATCACAGTGCTTTCATATCAACAGATAATATTGTGAAGTTTCTTTTGTTAAATATTCATTGTATTGTTTTTCTGCATGGGTTTGTCAAGGACTTTTATTTTGGTGTTGAGTGAGTCCCCGGAGAGAGAGGATGACGAGGGAGGAAGAGTGCGCGCGCGCGTGTGTGGTGTTGCTCTCCTCCCCAGCTCTAACACTCTGATCAATAAAAGTTATTAGGGGTCAATATTTCGAGTCTCATTTAAAATTTATTGAAATTAATCCACGGGCAGCTGAACTCCACGCCTTACAGTATTATAACAAATAACGCTGTGTTTTTCACAATCCCTGAAATTCAACACTGGCGATTTAACTTTGTAAAATATGTGAATATCAGAGCTTATTTTCTTGCATTTTCTGCTCAACTGGGAGTTATGGGTTGTTAGGGGGTTATGGGTTGTTGCTAGGGTGTTGCAGGAGAGTTCTAGGTTGTTGCTAGGGGTTTTTGTGTTGTTAGGATGATGCTTGGGAGTTCTGGGTTCTTGCTAGTTGTTACAGAGTTCTGGGTTGTTGCTAGCATGTTGCTAGGGAGTTCTGAGTTGTTGCTAGGATATTGCTAGGGAATTCTGGGTTGTTGCTGGGGTATTGTATGGGAGGTCTGGGTTGTTACTGGGGTGTTGCAAGGTAGTTTTGAGTTGTTGCTAGGGAGTTATGGGTTGTTGCTAGGGTGTTGCAAGAGAGTTATGGGTGTTGGTAGGGTTCTGTGTTGTTGTTAGGATGTTGCTTGGGAGTTGCTAGGGAATTCTGGGTTGTCATTTTTAGGATGTTGCTAGGGAGCTCTGTTTGTTGCTACAGGTGTTCCACTGGAGTTCAGGGTTACTATACTAGGATATTGTTATGGAGTTTTGAGTTGTTGCTAGGGAGTTCTGGAATGTTTCTAGGGTGTTGCTAAGGAGTTATGGGTTGTTGCTACAGTGTTGGTAAGGAGTTCTAAGTTGTTTCTAGGATGTTGCTAGGGAGTTCTGAGTTGTTGCTAGGGTGTTGCAAGGGAGTTCTGGGTTGTTGCTAGGGTGTAGCAATGGAATTCTGAGTTGTTGCTAGGGTGCTGCTAAGGAGTTCAAAGTTGTTGCTAGGGTGTTGATAGGGAGTTTTGAGTTGTTGCTAGGAGTTCTGGAATGTTTCTAGGTTGTGGCTAGGGTATTGTCATGGAGTTTTGAGTTGTTGCAAGGGATTTCTGGATTGTTTCTAGGGTGCTGCTAAGGAGTTCTGGGTTGTTGCTAGGGTGTTGCAAGGGAGTTCTGGGTTGTGCTAGGGAGTTCTGGGTTGTTGCAAGGGTGTGGCAATGGAGTTCTGAGTTGTTGCTAGGGTGCTGCTAAGGAGTTCTAAGTTGTTGCTAGGGTATTGTTATGGAGTTTTGAGTTGTTGCTAGGGAATTCTGGAATGTATCTGTGGTGTTGCTAAGGTGTTATGGGTTGTTTCTAGGGTGTTGCAAGGGAGTTCTGGGTTGTTGCTAGGGTGTTGCAAGGGAGTTCTGGGTTGTTGCTAGGGTGTGGCAATGGAGTTCTGAGTTGTTGCTAGGTGCTGCTAAGGAGTTCTAAGTTGTTGATAGGGAGTTCTGGGTTGTTGCTAGGGTGTGGCAGTGGAGTTCTGAGTTGTTGCTAGGGTGCTGCTAAGGAGTTCTAAGTTGTTGATAGGGAGTTCTGGGTTGTTGCTAGGGTGTGGCAATGCAGTTCTGAGTTGTTGCTAGGGTGCTGCTAAGGAGTTCTAAGTTGTTGATAGGGTGTAGCAATGCAGTTCTGAGTTGTTGCTAGGATGCTGCTAAGGAGTTCTAAGTTGTTGATAGGGAGTTCTGGGTTGTTGCTAGGGTGTGGCAATGCAGTTCTGAGTTGTTGCTAGGGTGTTGCAAGGGAGTTCTGGGTTGTTGCTAGGGTGTAGCAATGCAGTTCTGAGTTGTTGCTAGGATGCTGCTAAGGAGTTCTAAGTTGTTGATAGGGAGTTCTGGGTTGTTGCTAGGGTGTGGCAATGCAGTTCTGAGTTGTTGCTAGGGTGCTGCTAAGGAGTTCTAAGTTGTTGATAGGGAGTTCTGGGTTGTTGCTAGGGTGTGGCAATGCAGTTCTGAGTTGTTGCTAGGATGCTGCTAAGGAGTTCTAAGTTGTTGATAGGGAGTTCTGGGTTGTTGCTAGGGTGTGGCAATGCAGTTCTGAGTTGTTGATAGGGAGTTCTGGGTTGTTGCTAGGGTGTGGCAATGCAGTTCTGAGTTGTTGCTAGGGTGCTGCTAAGGAGTTCTAAGTTGTTGATAGGGAGTTCTGGGTTGTTGCTAGGGTGTGGCAATGCAGTTCTGAGTTGTTGCTAGGGTGCTGCTAAGGAGTTCTAAGTTGTTGATAGGGAGTTCTGGGTTGTTGCTAGGGTGTGGCAGTGGAGTTCTGAGTTGTTGCTAGGGTGCTGCTAAGGAGTTCTAAGTTGTTGATAGGGAGTTCTGGGTTGTTGCTAGGGTGTGGCAGTGGAGTTCTGAGTTGTTGCTAGGGTGCTGCTAAGGAGTTCTAAGTTGTTGATAGGGAGTTCTGGGTTGTTGCTAGGGTGTGGCAATGCAGTTCTGAGTTGTTGATAGGGAGTTCTGGGTTGTTGCTAGGGTGTGGCAATGCAGTTCTGAGTTGTTGCTAGGGTGCTGCTAAGGAGTTCTAAGTTGTTGATAGGGAGTTCTGGGTTGTTGCTAGGGTGTGGCAGTGGAGTTCTGAGTTGTTGCTAGGGTGCTGCTAAGGAGTTCTAAGTTGTTGATAGGGAGTTCTGGGTTGTTGCTAGGGTGTGGCAGTGGAGTTCTGAGTTGTTGCTAGGGTGCTGCTAAGGAGTTCTAAGTTGTTGATAGGGAGTTCTGGGTTGTTGCTAGGGTGTGGCAATGCAGTTCTGAGTTGTTGCTAGGGTGCTGCTAAGGAGTTCTAAGTTGTTGATAGGGAGTTCTGGGTTGTTGCTAGGGTGTGGCAATGCAGTTCTGAGTTGTTGCTAGGGTGCTGCTAAGGAGTTCTAAGTTGTTGATAGGGAGTTCTGGGTTGTTGCTAGGGTGTGGCAATGCAGTTCTGAGTTGTTGCTAGGATGCTGCTAAGGAGTTCTAAGTTGTTGATAGGGAGTTCTGGGTTGTTGCTAGGGTGTGGCAATGGAGTTCTGAGTTGTTGCTAGGGTGCTGCTAAGTAGTTCTAAGATGTTGATAGGGAGTTCTGGGTTGTTGTTTGGGAGTTTATTCCTGTAGCTCAAACAGTAGAGCATTGGTTTGATTTCCAGGGAATGTAAGAACTGATAAAATGTTTACTTTGAATGCAGTTGGATAAAAACGTCTGCCAAATGCTTAATTGCAAATGTAAACATGTTCAGAGTAGCTGCTTACAGGTCTTAGTAAACACTGCTAACTTTGCAGACGTGGTCAGAGGTGTTTAAAGAAAGCTGTTTGTTGAGCTTATAAAATCTAACAAGCATTATGAGATTATGGATTAGGCATCTTGAATGAAGACTTCAATAGCAAGCTGTTGTTCAGTACGTGTTGCTGCAGTTGGATTGGACTCCAATGCTCTGGTGTTTTATTCATGAGAGTTTACCACTGGTGGGTCTGATTTTACAGAAAATCCAAAAAACCTTTCAAAACATGCTCAGAGTTGCGTGAAGTCTGACAGACAGAAACCGAGAGCATCTCTGAGGAGCTCCGGACATCTGTGAGAGGAGCTTTCAAAATCCTCTTTAACTATTCATATTCTCTCCACACACACATTGCACAGCATCATGATGGCTGAGTTGACCTGACAAAGAGCTGAATCAAGTTCATGTTGTTGTTGCGCTCTCAGTCAAGTGCTCATGTTCTGATGAGACTTAAATCAAATGAAGGAAAACAGAAAGAAAGATTAGTGTGGTTAAAGGTCGAAGATTGTGATTGACGAAGCTTTTAGTGTAGTTTACGATCCACAGTACTTCTGTGCAGACATAACTCAATTTACCATCATCACTAGTAGAATACAAGCATGTGCATAATTGCAATCGATGCGGCTCTAATCGATATGTAATGGATTGTGTGGAGGGTGCTTAAGCAGATGGACATGATTTAAGACACACTGACATGATGAAGGTCTCGATGGGACGCCTTGATGAAGTGCACATCTGGACCCTCACAGGCCTGTTCAGCCTGCAGAACAAATCGATACGGAGCAAAGCAACTGTTAGAGAAGCAGGTGACGGGATGATTTGCAGCATTATGGATACAGAAGCCTGCAGGAATTCCAATGTTGCATGCGGCGAAAAACAAGAGCAGAATTCATGACTGTATGAGGAAACGTGTGTGTCTCTAGTTTCAGATAGCAGGTTGAGATATTACGCCTGTCCCAGAAATAGCGCACTGTAAGCAGACAAATCAAGGTGTTACAGGCATGATGAACTAACATTATTATTCTCATGCTCTTTCAATATTCGTATGGCTTGCCTCTCAAATAAGAACCAGCGTGTATGTATCCCATAATCACTAGTGTCTCTCCCCACCCTCTCTCTCTCTCTCTCTGCGGGGAAACCGTCTGTCTGTGACATGCACATTATACAACAGAAGTGGAGGAGACGGATGATGATGATGATGATGATGCTTATCAAACATGCACAGAGCACTAGACTGGATGAGAGACGCACTCAGTCACCATCTTGAGAGGATGTGAAACACACACTCACACACGCCTGCGACTCTCAGTCAAACACACAGTGCTGACCTAGTTTTTTAGGATATGCGGCGAGACCAGTAGAATATCAAATGCAGTTTTCCACATTGCATCTTTTTCATTTCGATACACACTAATAACTTTAAATGGTCTCAAGCCTGTTTTATATAAACATATCGCTTGTATATTACAAAATGATGTTCATAAAAGCTTCATCAGTGCCCCTGGAAATCAATTTAATGGGGCAGATTTCACCGCTTAATCAAAAAGTTAATTTCGGTTACTGTACAGTTATTCTGTGTTTTTAAAAAGTTGCATATTAAATATCATAGTGTCAGACTTTGACTTTAAAAATCTATTTAAAAGCAAAATAATGATATATATATATATATATATATATATATACATACACACACATATAAAAACAAACAAAAAAAACAATTACCATTTTCAAATATCTTTAAATAACTTTAACTACATTTGGACACTTTCTGAGTGTTGCGTCACTGAACAAAACCTGTTGTCATGATGTGTTCCGAGGGGTTTCTAGGGTGTTGTTAGGGAGTTATGAGTTGTTGCTAGGGTGTTGCAAGGGAGGTTGTTTCTAAGATGTTGCTAGGGAGTTCTGGGTTGTTGCTAGGGAGTTTTGAGTTATTGTTAGGATGATGCTTGGGAGTTCAGGGTTGTTGCTGAGGTGTTGCAAGGGAGTTCGTTGTTAGGATGAACATTTGAAAATAAAAATTAACATTTTTAAATATATTTAAATAAATAATAGTTTACAAAAAATACTGTTGTAGGTTCTGAAATCATAGTACTTTCATCAGTAGAATGAGTACATAATAACCAACAAAGTAAGGAAATTGTTTTATTTTACATCGATTTTACCCTGTCAAAGGATTAAATGAGATATAGACACAATTTGCTTTTGCTTTTTGTTGCCAAGTCTGCGGTTTTCCTGCAGAATTGGAATACTTTTAAACAGTTTCTGCAGGCTGATGTTTCCCCCCGCAGGTTAATATAATGTCAATTGCATAAATTATATTTGACTGAAATGCTTGCATTGAAATTTTTATATTCTACCAATGATAAAACTGTGGTAGATGTTAAGTTTTGTGATCGTTACAATAAAGTGCTTTTTATTTTCCATAACAGTGACTGTAAAATATGTATTTTAGGTATGGGAATGGCACATTTTGCTTTTTGAGACTCATTGGGCTGCACAGATTAAATGTTAACAATAATTATTCTCTTTTGTCACGTATATCCGAGTGAAACGGCTTCTCGAACAAGAATGAATGTAGGGCGGGGCTTGATTTTGTCCGTGGTGAATTGATTGGATGGTTGTGGTTTGCTATTGGTGGATCTCATGTGAGTGACAGGTTGCCCCGCCCTCGTGCCAGTAAACAAGTCATCAGAGAAGAGAATTTAAAGGTGCCATAGAATTGAAAATTGAATTTACCTTGGAATAGTTGAATAACAAGAGTTCAGTACATGGAAATGACATACAGTGAGTCTCAAACACCATTGTTTCCTCCTTCTTATGTAAATCTAATGTTAAATGTGGTTAAAGTTACCATCGTTTCTTACTGTATTCACAGAGATCAGAGTCATGTCGTTATTTTAATTTTTAAACACTTGCAGTCTGTATAATTCATAAACACAACTTCATTCTATATAAATCTCTCCAACAGTGTGTAATTTTAGCTCTAGCTCCATTAGCCGCAGTAAACATCCAAATAAATACTATACTTACATAATCGGGTATGCTGCATGATGAACACTTTGTAAAGATCCGTTTTGAGGGTAATATTAGCTGTGTGAACTTTGTTTATGCAATGTATTATAGAGTAGCGAGCTCGGGGGCGGGGAGCGTGAGCATTTAAAGGGGACGCAGGCTGAATCGGCGCATATTTAATGATGCCACAAAATAGGCAGTTAAAAAAATGAATTAAAAAAAAATCTATGGGGTATTTTGAGCTGAAACTTCACAGACACATTCAGGGGACACCTTAGACTTATATTACATCTTGTGAAAAAGCTTTCTACGGCACCTTTAATATATTTTTTAACTGTCCTTATAGCCTACAAAATTATTCTGGATTGATTTTTGTAAGTTTATTAACTATAATTTGATTTTCAGTGGTGTTTGATTGTTTTGTTAATGCTTTAATTTAACATTAATCCGAGAAAATTCAATCTGTGTTTTTAAAAAAATAATTCCAGCAAGCCATTTCGTCTTCAAAGAGCCTCATAAACCAGTGAGAGGACATGAATAAAAAAAAAGAAATAATTATTTATTAATAAACACTGCAGTACTCCATAAAAAAATAAGAGTGGTCAATTTTGATTTCACGGTGACTTCAAAAACAACAACAACAACAGCAGCAGACAGATACGTGAAGAAGATGAAAGTAATTTCCTGTAGGATGTGAGTGAATTGAGCCGCTGTTTTTGGCCCCGCCCGGAAGGAGTGACTTCAGACTGAAGCTCGAGCTCTTCAGCGTCCTTCACTTCACGCGCCACACATCAGCGCACTTTCCCGCGACATACATTTGGAATATAACGGCTTTCGGCGCGCGGTAAGTAAGCACACGTCACCATGGATTCTGCCGCTAAAACTTATTTCCCCGCGAATCTCTGCAGGAACTGTTGGAAAGAAAACAACGCGGGCTTGTCGCCTCATCGGCGGCTGTCGGAGTCAGACACGGGAGGGAGGAAGGGAGGTCGTTCCAGCCGCCTCCTCTCGCTCCTCAGCAACTTTGTCGGCGCTTGTGTCCGTTAAACGGCTCGTTTTGCTCGTGTACTTTCTACTGCGGCATTTACACGCGATGCGGCTTCAGCAGTGTTTCTGAATGTGTTTGGTTTGAGTTGTTGGTCAAGTTGGCTCGCAGTCGGGGTGATGTTGTCTGTCTGTATGCGCATCGATCTCTGATAAATCAATAAATCGATATTCGTATTGATTTGCGCGCGCGTGGAATGGGCAACCGTTATTTCTGTCCTCACGTTCTGACGCGACGCTTTTTTTATTGCAACGTCGAACTGTGTTATAGTTTTGTAAAAAAGAATATTGTTAATAATATGTTTAATATTGAATGGTTTGTTCGCTGTTACCTCAGTAAAGTTACCGTTATTTAAATATGTTTGACAATCATTCAAAACTCGACTAGTTTCCATTTAAAACATTTGTGGAATGTAAACATTGTTAAAAAGTAGGGTGGTCATATAATGGTATGTTTGTTTTATAAATGCTTGACCTTAATGACATTTAGATGATACTTCAAAAATACCCAATAATGACTCAAAACCGTGTTTTTTCCACCTTTTTCTTAGTGAAAGAGACTCTTTAAGTTCAAATCATCGATGATTCATTATTTCTCAAAGAAAATAATCCGTCGAGAGATTCTGACCCCCCTTGACATCCAAAAAGATCACTGAAAAGATTTACTTTGAATCAATTTTCATCAGAAAATTGCTAGTAAATTAAACAAACAATAATTACAATAAAACACGTTGACTTAAACATTAAAATTTAAAGTAGAAAGACTGAAATAATAATGTTTTTTTTTTTTTTTTTTAAATGCAATCTATTTATCACTTACATCAGCTGCAGTTTCCTTTTCCTCTTAATAAACTTGTACACTTAACGGCTTTGGGTTATTAATGGGTTACTTTGCATTTATTTAATATTCAATTCACATTTATTTGTATAGCGCTTTTCACGATACATATCGTTTCAAAGCAGCTTTACAGAGAATGCATGTCAACATTACAATTTAAAGACTGCAGTTAGCAAATAATGTAATCATTTAGGCAATTAATTTACAATCACTGTTATCAGTTTAACTGAAGGTAGAAGCAATGATCTCCTGGAAAAATGAAATACATATTAACAATAATTTGGGAATGTGCATGTTGAATATTGAATGCCTAAAGAGACAGATAACCTCGCTCAAGAATGTATTCTAGATTGAGATGTCTGGTCACGATTGTACACCCTGTTGAAGACGCTGTCCTTTAAACAGCAAGGCTTCAGTGGCATTTAAGTTTCTCTTTTGATCAGGTGCATTTGTGAGAGTTTTTGTGACCTTTAAATGCATCATGAAGTGTTCAGGTACATATGTGTGTGATTGAAGCAGATCCACACCCTTCAGCTGCTGGAGGAAGAGTTTCGTTCTGCCTGTTTGATCCACTTGACAGTGTTCTGTCATGGCGTGTCTACCTGCGGCGCTGTCTTGAATGCTTGCACACACACACTGTCAGCTGTCAGACAGATTTTATCTTCCCTGCTGCAGACGTCGCCCCATTTTAAAGTCGGCACGAAATGTAAATTCATCTTTTTTCTAAATGCATTGATTTATCCATGCTTATTTTACATTTTTGAGCTTGCAATTTCATCTTGTGAAATGACAAACTACTCTCTGGTGACGTATGTTGGACTTCTCCAATTATGTAGCCCGCTTAAACCGTTTAAATCGACGGCAAGCTCACCACTTCCATTTTTGAGTGCCACGCCCACATCTCAACAGCCAATCGACAACCAATGCTTAGAAGTCCCTGCCCTACTTTGTTTTTTCTTTTTTGATAATCCGTTACACTCGGATGTACATCACAGTACTTAAAGGATTAGTTCACTTTCAAATTAAAATTTCCTGATAATTTACTCACCTCCATGTCATCCAAGATGTTCATGTCTTTCTTTCTTTCTTCAGTCGAAAAGAAATGAAGGTTTTTGATGAAAACATTCCAGGATTTTTCTCCATATAGTGGACTTCAATGGCCTCCAGACGGTTGAAGGTAAAATTACAGTTTCAGTGCAGCTTCAAAGAGCTTTAAATGATACCAGATGAGGAATAAGAGTCTTATCTAGAGAAACCATCACTCATTTTCGAGTCAATACATCTCTCAATACATTTTAACCATAAATGCTCATCTAGCTCTCTTCTTCTCTATTGAATTCTGGCAGTGTAGACACTGCTATGTGTATTACAAAGTTTGAACTAATTGTTATATACTTGCACTAGCATATTGTCTATGACAATTTAGTTCAAACTTTAACCTGTGGAGGGCAGTAATACGCTTAACAGCATCTACACTGCTGGAATTCTAATAGAGAAGAAGAAGACTGTTAGTTCAAGATGAGCATTTATGGTTAAAATGTATAAAAAAATTTTTTTTTTTTTTGAAAATGTCTGATGGTTTCTCTAGATTAGACTCTTATTCCTCGTCTGGTATCATTTAAAGCTCTTTGAAGCTGCACTGAAACTGAAATTTTAACCTTCAACCGTTTGGAGTCCATTGAAGTCCACTATATGGAGAAACATCCTGGAATGTTTTCATCAAAAACCTTAATTTCTTTTCGACTGAAGAAAGAAAGACATGAACATCTTGGATGACATGTGGGTGAGTAAATTATCAGGAAAATGTAATTTATACGTGAACTAATCCTTTAAGTAAAGGTCTATCGCTAGTTCGCAAGTCATACGACTTCGAAACAAATGTTGGTCTGATTTTCACATTCAGTTTGTCTACAGCTGAATGAAAATGCAGATTCACTCTTAGACCAAGGCTGTAACCATGTCTTGAACGTTGGGGGGGACCAATTTTTTTTAATAAAGCATAAAGAAACAGAATAGTGAAGGAAATTGTAGGTCTAATTCTAGGCCATTAGGCCATTTCTAATCATTGGGAGGTCTTGTCCCGCTCTATGTCTATGGTGGTTAAGGCCCTGTCTTAGACCGTATATGGCACTTTTAGAAAAGCGAAAATATCTCGGCTACTCTGGGACACAAAGCGCTACGTAACTTTCAGTTTCTGACACCCACTCATGACAGACAAGAAAGGAAATCAAACAGTACATGTTTTCAAACAGCTGTTCAGATTTTTGACTGTCCGGATTCTTCCTCTGCGGTTCACTGTCGCTTAATAGAATACTCAAGCACAGTTTTTTGTAACAGCATGTGACCAAAAGTGTGAAACCTATTGTTTTGCCAGTTTTCTTCGCAGTGCGATAGAGATTAGAACAATTTCCGTTAAAAAATGTCAAATTAACCTTATTACATAACATTAATTCAGTGCCATTTAGTTGAATCAGGTTAACATTCTTAATTTGATGGGATGATGGGAAGGGGAAAGCCTGTTACTAGTTTCAGTAATGCTATTTTAACTCAACTAAAATCATTTATGCACTCAACTGGATTAAGTGGTTGAAAAGAATCATGTTGCATTAACTTCATTTACTTAAGTAAAATGAACAAGCATCAAAAGTTATTCTTGGCCTACTAAATTGAAACATGTTCTTTCAAAATGAAAGTATTGAGTTGAGCCAAAACGCAACTGTTTCAAGTCAGTTTGACACAATGCAATTGAGAAACCTAATAGGTTTTAAATTAATTATTTTTTTTTTTAAATAAACTGAACAGTATCGTAAAATATTTTTTTTAAGTGTGTTGTGAACACATCTTTAGTTAATTATTACTGTGCTTGATATAAGTAGTTGCCATGTGAAAATGTCCCATGCTGATCCCTTTGATGTTGTTGATTTGGGAGTGTACATTTGCATGCATGTGTGATAGTGTTTTGATTTGGTGTTGGTGTGCAAGCTTGTGCTGTTGAATAATTCCAGCAGCAGAAATGAGATTGTTACTCATGCAATATTAACAGCAGGATGGCTGGGTAAAACAGACGTCGTCTTTATGAATTAATATGTTCCACACGCCGTGATTGACATCAAAAGCTGTTTTCTAAACGGTCCATAAACACCTGCGGCTGCATAATCTGTGTTTGCCTGGAGACGTTCAGTTTAACAGTGACCCGAGTTTACAGTGTGCTGCTTTAATCTGAGTACAGACCTGTTTACACCGCGGTTTACAGCTTAACATGGGCGGATCAGATTAAGACACTATGTGTGTGTCAGTGCATGTAGATGATGCAGTGCTGCAGTTTCTACCTCTGATTTTTGCAATGCAACGCAAATTTCAGTAATTGTCAAGACAAGTCAGCTTTATTTCTATAGCTCTTCACGCAATACAGATTGTTTCAAAGCTATGAAGTACGACATGCAAGAAAACGTTTATTTCGTTCCCTCAATTTGCTAAATCGTGTGGACAACATACTATTTTGTTCCCTCGATTTGCAAAATAGTGTGCACAATTTACTATTTTGTTCCCTTGATTTGCTAAATTGTGCACACTATTTACTATTTGATCCCTCGATTTGCTAAATCGTGCACACTATTCACTATTCCGTTCCCTCGATTTGCTAAATCGTGCGCACAATTTGCTATTTAGTTCCCTCGATTTGCTAAATCATGCGCACAATTTACTATTTTGTTCCCTCGATTTGCTAAATCGTGCGCACAATTTACTATTTTGTTCCCTTGATTTGCTAAATCGTGCACACTATTTACTAATACGTTTTCTCGATTTGCTAAATTGTGTGCACTATTTACTAATACGTTTTCTCGATTTGCTAAATTGTGTGTACTATTTACTAATACGTTTTCTCGATTTGCTTAATTGTGTGTACTATTTACTAATACGTTTTCTCGATTTGCTAAATTGTGTGCACTATTTACTAATACGTTTTCTCGATTTGCTAAATTGTGTGCACTATTTACTAATACGTTTTCTCGATTTGCTAAATCGTGTGCACTATTTACTATCCCATTCCCTCCATTTGCTAAATTATGCGCACTATGTACTAATCTGTTTTCTCGATTTGCTAAATTGTGCACACTATTTACTAATCAGTTTTCTTGATTTGCTAAATTGTGTGCACTATTTACTAATCCGTTTTCTCGATTTGCTAAATTGTGCGCACTATTTACTAATCCGTTCTCTCCATTTTCTAAATTGTGCGCACTATTTACTATTCTGTTCCCTCAATTTGCTAAATTGTGCGCACTATTTACTAATCTGTTTTCTCGATTTGCTAAATTGTGCGCACAGTTTACTATTTTGTTCCCTTGATTTGCTAAATTGTGCGCACAGTTTACTATTTTGTTCCCTTGATTTGCTAAATCGTGCGCACTATTCACTATTCCGTTCCCTCGATTTGCTAAATTGTGCGCACTATTTACTAATCCGTTCTCTCCATTTGCTAAATTGTGCGCACTATTCACTAATCCGTTCCCTCGATTTGCTAAATTGTGCGCACTATTTACTATCCCGTTCCCTCGATTTGCTAAATTATGCACACTATTTAATATTCTGTTCCCTCGATTTGCTAAATTGTGCGCATTATTTACTATTCTGTTCCCTTGATTTGCTAAATCGTGTGCACTATGTACTAATTTGTTCCCTTGATTTGCAAAATTGTGTGCACTATTTACTATCCCGTTCCCTCGATTTGCTAAATTGTGTGCACTATGTACTAATCCGTTCCTTGATTTGCAAAATCGTTTGCACTATTTACTATTCTGTTCCCTCGATTTGCTAAATTGTGCGCACTATTTCCTATTTTGTTCCCTTGATTTGCTAAATCATGCACACTATTTACTATCCCGTTCCCTCGATTTGCTAAATCGTGTGCATGTACTAATCCGTTCCCTTGATTTTCAAAATCGTGTGCACTATTTACTATTCCATTCCCTCGATTTGCAAACTCGTGCGCACTATTTACTATTCCGTTCCCTCGATTTGCTAAATTGTGTGCATGGTTTATAAATCAAGGGAACAAATTAGTAAATTACACGATTTAGCCTACTATTTTTTCTAAACAAAGCAGATAAACAGGTAAATAACAGACTAAATGAAGCAAACTTCTCCAAATGAGACAAAATCTGCAGTAAATCAGCTCTGAAAAGACAATAGTGTCATTTCAGTTTAATGTTGATTCAGTTCAGTTCAATAACAGTGTCGATGTTGCAAAATTCGTCATTTATGAAACAAAGTTGAAGCAGCTCAGCTATAAAGCAGTGTTGTAAAAGGCTTATGTTATTTTTATGTCAGCCTTGTATTGTGTAGTGAGACATACAACGGTTGATTAGTTGCATTAAACTATTATTTTGCTTCACAAATCCCCTTTTTTTGCTGTGCCATGACACACACTGTTATTTTTTTTCTTTTCCATGCAAACCATGCTCAAATAAACACCAGGGCTTTTTTGATTTTATGTGTCAAAAGGCTTGTCAGAATGCTGTTAATTGTGATCTTTTGTCGAATATCGTACAGTCTGACGTAGCTGATGGTTGATGCTGCGCAGTCGGCTGTGAGTTTTACCCAAGAGCGCCATCAGACTTTGTGTATGAATGTGCTTGTTTGTGTGTTTACATACATTTCTGCCCCATGTGCCCCTATTAATGAGGCCGTCAGCCAATCGGATATAGCATTGCATCCTGTACAGGAAATGACCTCACAGGCCGGGCCAGTAACTGTGTGTGTGAGGAAGCTGCTGGTGCCGAAGAGACTTTGTAGAAGACTTTCCTTGCATTGTTGTTGGGTGAACACGAGCCAACACACACAACCACTCCAAAGATTACATGCATGTCCCAGTCTGCTGCTGTAGTTCTTGTGTTTCATGCAGTTACATGAAATAATCAACATTAACAGTGATTTGATGTTTAGATTCTGATGCATTCTGGTGGTTTTGACATATTTAGTTATAGTCTAGCCATAAACGCATGTGTCAGCATTACTCAGTATAAACAGTTCCTCATCGTTTTTGCTGCACCGTCATATTGGAGTAGAAACATCAGCTGTAATGGAGGATGTGTGTCGTTAGAGTTATATAATTCTGATAAGGACACGCGAGTCAGATTTGATGAGGATGAAGGTTCATCATTTCATCCCATTGACTTAACGCTGGTGTTTCACATACTCAGCAAGTTCAAGAGGTTGCTTTATACTGTAAATCCTCAACAAATGTGGTAAACCAATGTGAATCTTCCAGTTTACTTGCAATTTAATAGTTCTCTATAAAAATGCTGGGTTAAAAACAACCCAAGTTGGGTTGAAAATGGACAAATCCAGCAATTGGGTTGTTTTAACCCAAAGTATGTTGGAAATCAACATTAATATGTTTAATAAATGAATTTTAATGAATAATAATTAGACAATAAACATTAAATTGCTTATACAAGTTCACCTTTTGATTATTATTATTGCCTCTAGTAATTATGTCTTATTTTTATTTTACAACCTATTTTGGGTTCATTTTATGTCAGCCATAGAGTTATTTTTAAACAATAGTTGAGTTAAATAAAGCTGACCAGTAGGTTAGGCAAACATTTAACCCAACTGCTGGGTTAAAACAACCCAATCACTGGGTTTGTCCATTTTCAACCCAACTTGTGTTCGATTAATCCTTTATATATTCGTTTAAACGTGTACATGGACTCTCTTTAACATTGGCCTGTGACATTATATGTGTTTTTCTTGGGTAGTCCGGTTGCATTGGGTTTGCTCTATGTTAACGTGCTTATTTGCATATTTACAGCTTGTTTCCTTGTGCATCTGTGGAAATGTCACCATGGACTTATATACATGTTAATATTCAATCAGTTTATATGTTTAATTGTGTAAAAATGTTTCACGTTCATCTGCATATATGTTTAAGTGTCGCTCACTCTCTGAGAGTTGACACACCAAATGTTATTGCGTTGTGTTCATTGACAATAAAGCATCTAACTTACTTAAAATGACATCTTGGAATTGGCAACAGAGGTTTGGTATGAGATGCATAAGAAATTAGTCCCACACACAAGCGTTTTAAGTACAAAAACCAGACAAATGTCCTGAAATTAAACAATGTCTTGAGGCGTGGTAAGTGTAGTATAAACAGAATTATTAGAAAAATAATGCACACCCATTTCACATTGTGGCCGCGGTTGCATTATTTTTCTAATTAATTCAACTGCCTGTCATTAGTTATTCCTTACCTAAACAACTAACTGTAACTTGGCATTTGGTCCTTGACCATTGAAAATGGGTAAAATTCAACAATTTAGTCACATTGGGGTCCCAATATCTATGGGACTGAACTATTATAGGCCCTTAAAAATGAAGATTCCAAAAGAAAAGTTTATTAAAAATGAGAATCTAGAAGGATATTAAGATATCTTGAATACTTTTAGAGTTACAGGCATGCAAACTTTGGAAAAGGAACATTTATGGCACTCAGACAGGAATGTTCTACGCAATTGAGATGATAGAAAAACATGAGATATATTTCTAGTTTCAACATTATTTGTTCTTCAGATATTCCTCTTTAAAATAAAACATTATCATCCATATGCAAAGTGACCCACGTTTAGTTTTTGACCACTGAAAATGTGTACAAATTACTCATGGAGCTGCATTAAGATCTCCATATCTGTGGGATTGAACTATTGAGAGCTTTTACAATGAAGAAACCAAAAGAAAAGTTTGTTAAGAACCAGAATCTAAAAGGATATTAAATTATCTTTAATACTTCTTGAGTTACAGTCATGCAAACTTGAGGCAAAAAAACACAAGAAGTGCTTTTTCCCCATTTTTGAACAGTCGCCATTGGCATATAATGAAACACAGATTGATAAAGTCAACAGATTTTACTAATAGATCTACCAATCTCTGTGTGAAAATAAAATAATGATGCTGTCATCTTTATAAAGTCATTTTTACACCCCTCTAATTTAGCTCCAAATCTCAGGCGATCCTCCTCTACAAAACACTGGATTACTCAGTAAATATACATCTGTGACATTTAATATTTTGGCTTTCATCTCTATTTATGTTTGTCTTTCTACAGAAAAACTATTAACAAAATCAAAAATGTGATCCGGGGACCTCTGGTTAGGTTGACACTGAATGGCCCAAGTGTAAGACGTTGCTTTGTGCAGGGTTAAAGTGTGAAAGTCAGTTAGTGCTTTCTTTGAAATAACAGTGATGGTGTAAATCTCATGTGTAGCTTTTGTTTATGAAGTTTCATTATTAATCTAGAGGCTAAAGCAGTTCTCACACAGGAACCTTCACATCTGCCCTTCTTCAGAGGCTTGATTGTTTATTTGCCCCAAAGGTTAAGCTTAATGGGGTTTGGTGTCAGATATTTTGAGTGCTTCGTTCTCGCGGCCTTTACTTGTACCTTCCTGTACCAGGCAGGAGGAGTGTGTGTGTGTGTGTGTTTGACGGTGAACAGCACTCACTGCCGGAGAAGTTTGCACAGCAGTAGATATCCATGAGGTTCTGCATGCGTACGCATTATTCGAAGAGGAGATGCCGCCGGCATCCATATTTTCATTCATTTATAGCTTGAAGCCTTTGCTTTTTGTCCACTTTAGTCTTGAATCCAGTTTGTTCTCCTGCTGCGTTGAGACGTTCGTCCAGTGTGAAATATTAATGAAAGCGCGATCATTACTCTAAAAGCACGAGCCAGAAAAAAGAAGAGCGTCCTCCACTTCAGGACCAGACGAGAGATGAGAGATCGACTGCTCCCGTCCACGTTCTTTAATTAGCTTTAAATCTACAGAGAATCGCCCAGCATGTCTTCAATTTAATTTGACATTTAGAAGAGCTGTGGAGGAGATAACAGAGCGGTTACGGCGAGGCAGAGGCTTGTTATTATGAGGTCTGTGTGCGACGCACGTGCCTCAGTGACATAATCGTCATAAAGTTACGACTGATGGCCTCCGTGAGCAGGAAATGTGGATTGACCAGAAATAAGGAAATGTGACGGAGGCGCCTTTGGGAATGTCTTCATGGTCTCTGTGTGTAGAGCTCTATTGTATTTTTTTGCCCCAAATTCTGTTTTATTTTTTCCCAAATTCCATGTTTTCCATTTCAATTCATCTGGATTCTGTTGTAACGGTTTTAAATTAAATGTTAACAATCAAAAAGGATGTCTAATCAACTGAATTCATAAAACTGAACAGTTTAATGATTTATTAAGCATAATAGTTTTATTTTTTCAGAAATTCAGTGTTGGAATCACTTTTTTTTTCTAGCTGATGAACGATAAAAACACAAAATCCATCCTGCTTTAAAGAGCTCGAGCATTTAAAACGCCAGAATAAACAGAACGTCTCGGGTTACGAGTGTAACCCTTGTTCCCTGAGTAAGGGAACGAGACGCTACGTCCATTGACGCAATGGGAACCCAATGCGTCATTGGACGTAGCGTCGATGTTCCCACGAAAGGGAACGATAATATAGTTAGTTAACGTGCTCAATGTGAACAGGCCGTAAAGGGTTAGTTCATCAAAAAAATGAAAATTATCCCATGATTTACTCACCCTCAAGCCATCCTAGGTGTATCCTAGTATCTTCTTTCAGACGAACACAATCAGAGTTATATTAAAAATATATAAATTGAAGCCCAAAAAAAGTGCATCCATCCGTGATAAAAGATATATGAATATGAATCCAGCGGTCAATAAAGACCTTCTGGAGCGAAGCGATGCGTATTAGTAAGAATAATATCTGTATTTATAACTTTATAAACTATAATAATTGGCTTTTGGTAGACAGCTGTACGCGATTCTAGTTCTGGTGGAAGAGTGACCTCTGACCTGACACATAAATATGGATATTTTTCTTCCAAAAACACATTGTTTTGCTTCAGAAGGCCCCCTGGAGCCGTATGAATATGGCTCTACTTTTGATTTATTCATCCAAATTTTGGCAAATTCTGTGACATTGCACATTATACGGTAAATTTAATTTTTATGACTGGATTCTTTCTCTGTTTTTCGCTTTGCAGAAATCAGGGCCTCGTCGTGGCCGTCACTCTTTGAAACTGTGTGTTTTACACAATCATAATTCAGGATTATGTGATTCATTTGCACTTGTTTGTATTGAATGTTTTATTTCTTTACTGTTATTAGAGGTGTGGTTTATAGCTCAAGGCCTGTGGATGGTCTGTCCCGTCAGACAGTAGAAACAATAGTCTGTCTGTGGACGGTTTGGCGTGGTCACATCTTTCAAAAATAAATGCACAATATTTTTCCTAAATGAGCGGCTTTAGTGATGTCAGCACACAGTGTGTGTGATGCACAGCTGCGGTCACAGTGGCCTGAAATAGACAAAACAAACACACAAGCCTTTCCCGTTTTCCGCTGAGCGCTGCTGGACTGAAGTGTGATTTGAAGGACTGTGAGTTTCATTTGGTTTAGTGCAGGACCCGTTATGGCTGTCGGTTTCCTCTCGGTTCGCTTTGGGTCATGGCCATGGTTTCAGTTTTTGGTTTGGTTTTTGCCTTTGAAATTCCTTTTATTTTATTTTCCCAAATTTTATTTTATTTTACACCCAAATTTTGTTTCTAGATTCTGTTTTAATAATTTAATGCAGGGTTTTCAGACTGGGGTTTTTACAAGGGAACTGCTGGGGGTTTGTATGGGAAGCTTGTTTCCGTCACTAAATAAAAAAATAAAAAAGGTAATTGTGACTTTTTATCTCACAATTCAGACTTTTTTTTCTCGCAATTGCAAGTTTGCATTTCACAATACTGACTTTTTTTTTTCAGAATTGCAAGATTTAAACTCAGTCTTTTTTTCCTCACAATTCTGACTTCATATCTCGTAATTCTGACTTTTTTTTATAAAGAGTCAGCAAATGCATGTTATAATGTCCAATTGTGCATTATAACATAACAAGAATTCAATTTTAAAGTCAGAATTGCAAGATATAAAGTCGTAATTGTGTTATAAAGTCGGAATTGCGAGTTATAAAGTCGGAATTCCGAGATATAAAGTTGTAATTGCGAGTTATAAAGTCGTAATTGTGAGATATAAAGTCCAAATTGTGAGATATAAAGTCGTAATTGCGAGTTATAAAGTCGGAATTGCGAGTTATAAAGTCGGAATTGCGAGTTATAAAGTCGGAATTGCGAGTTATAAAGTCACAATTGTGTTATAAAGTCGGAATTGCGAGATATAAAGTCAGAATTTCGAGATATAAAGTCGGAATTGCGAGATATAAAGTCGGAATTGCGAGTTATAAAGTCAGAATTGTGTTATAAAGTCAGAATTGCGAGATATAGTCAGAATTGCGAAATATAAAGTCAGAATTGCGAGATATAAAGTCGTTTCCGTGATATAAAGTCGGAATTGCGAGATATAAAGTCAGAATTCCGAGTTATAAAGTCAGAATTCCGAGTTATAAAGTCGGAATTACAAGATATAAAGTTGTAATTCCGTGATATAAAGTCGGAATTGCGAGATATAAAGTCAGAATTGTGTTATAAAGTCAGAATTGTGTGATATAAAGTCAGAATTGCGAGTTATAAAGTCAGAATTGTGTTATAAAGTCGGAATTGCGAGATATAAAGTCGGAATTGCGAGACATAAAGTCAGAATTGTGTTATAAAGTCAGAATTGCGAGATGTAAAATCAGAATTGCGAGTTATAAAGTCGGAATTCCATGATATAAAGTCATAATTGCGAGATATAAAGTCGGAATCGCGAGATATAAAGTCAGAATTGTATTATAAAGTGTTTTTTCACAATTGTGATTTATATCATGCAATTTTGAGAAAAAATGTGAGATAAAAAAGTTGGAATCACCTTTTTTATTTTTATTTCATGGCAGAAACAAGCTTCCATAGGTTTGTGAGTTGCTGCAAAGCTAATAATTAATTTATAAAAATGTAAAATTAAAATAAATGAGTAATTTTAAAAACACTGAGGACATTTAAAAAAAGAAAATCCGTGAAAAATCATTGAAATGTTAACTATTATTAAATGATTAAATATTAAATTTTAGGAATCCCTGCTGTAATTAAATTCTGTTTTTTCCCCTTTATTTCTTTTTTTTTAATTGTATCATGAGTTAAATTAATTAATAAACCTTTTTCATATGAAAAATATGAAAGAATCTGCAATTTTATTTTATATACAGTTGTATTTAAATATTTTACAGACAGGTATTTTACAGAATAGATATTTTACATAGTTTTACTTCACTATCAACAACAAATCAACAACAAAGCAAACTATAAACAAAATCTGTGCAGCGTCATCAGCGTCTTCTGGTTTGTTCGTATCACGGTTTTGTGGTAACGCTTTCGTTTTTGGTTCAGTTAATACGTATTCAGTCACTATCTGGTTCAGGCTTATGAAATCTGAGGCAGATGTGATTGATAACTGATGTTTTAACTGCCAACATCAATCTAATTGAGCATATTTATTATTCATAGAGGCCCTTACAACATTCTGACAGATATTAATCCATAATATTTTTACAGGACTTGCCTGGCAGTCATCATTACAGATGAAAGACTGGTTATCTCTGTTGACTTTCACCTGTCAGGGGTGATTGGGCTGGTAATCACCTCTAACATGATGAGATAAAGCCATCGCGCCCGTGCCGAACATGCCGTTCTGCAAAAGCTTGTGCATTTCTTTTCACTTCCTGTGTGTCTTTCTATAGCTGGCCTGGTTTGGCTGATAACTGGGGAGACACTGACCCAGAAAGAGCCTGAACTAACACTGACAATCACTCTCTCTCTCTCTCTCTCTCTCATGTCCTTGAAGGTTGTTGTATTCAGGCAGGATTTCTTGTCCTAGTTGGTGTGGGCTGCGCTTGGGATTCAAGCAGAAACTGTCATTACATGTTAAGTCCTTTGATTCATCTAACTCAGATCACAGGAATCAGCAGAAACAGATGCGGATAAATAGAAATGATCTTCATATAGCTCTTCCCATCCAATAAAGCTTTGTGCTTTGATACTTTAGATGTGAAACAAAGTCTCAGCTTTCAGATTATGTCAATATTGTATCATTATCACAAAATTAACCCTTTCTGGGTTTATTTTGTGATAGTGACGGGCTGACTGTACATTATCCCTCACACACACGGTTCTTTAAGGCCGCTCATGTTTACTCTGTGTGTTTTATTGCCGTGCCCCTGTCTTTTGGTCTGTATGTGGAGCTCAGGGTCACATGTGTGCCATGAAGAGGTCAGGGGTCAAAACTAAGTTTAAATCCTGACTCATTTTCTTCAGCTGACACGCACAGCGGCCTCCTGCTGGAATCTGACCTGTGAGTCACTGAGTAAATGATTCTGTTCATCTGGGGTCTGTGAATCTTTGAGTTCACAGCCAATCCATTTGATTCACTGTGTATTAATTTGATTCAAAAGCTAGACAAAAATAAGAAAAACAAAACTAAATACTGGTATTCAAAATCACTTTTATACCTCAAAACCAGTTTATATTCCATTTCTTACCTGTTATGCTTTAATATTCACACTCAATAATCACAATTTGATTAAGCGCGCAGCCCTAATTTTGTTTTCGTAATACGTGTGTGTGTGTGTGTGTATATATATATATATATATATATATATATATATATAACATTTTTAAAATTAAAAATAAATATTTTTAAATATGAAACCATGAGTGAGTCACTGAATTATAAACACATATATATATATATATATATATATATATATATATATATATACACACACACACACACACACACACACACACACACACATAAAATAATAAAAAAAAATTAAAAATATTTTTTTAAAATTTAAAACCATGAGTGAGTCACTGAATCATATATATATATATATATACACACACACAAAATAAAAAATAATTTTTAAATAATATATATAAAATAAAATATTTTTTTTAAATTATATATATATATATATATATATATATATATATATATATATATACACACACACACACACGCACACATAAAAAAATTAAATTAAAATTTAAAAATAAATATTTTTAAATATGAAACCATGAGCAAATCACTGAATCATTCATTTAAAACGCAGATTCATTCAGTAATAAACATTAAGAACACTTATAGTACTTTTTGTCCATATAGCCCAGAATCATAACTTAATATTTGATTTTCAGGAGCATTTTTACCTTTATAAAGGGAATTCATTCAAAAATACAGATTAATTCATGTATGTATTTTTTTTTGTTAAATTCTCACATTTTAATCAATAAATTCAATCAGCATATTAAGACTACAGCATTTTAAAAATAAGAATATTGAAGTTGTAAATATAAAATACATAGTTTTAAATATAAAGCTAAAACCACCAGTAGGTGGCGGCGAGTCCTTGTCTTAATGAGTGAGTCACTGAATCATTCATTCAAACAATTCATTCAAAATGGCTGATTCATATGATGTCTTTATAAATTGTTACTGAATCGTTTGAACAAACGATTTGTTATTGCGAGTTATAAAGTCAGAATTGCGAGATATAAAGTAAGAATTGAGTTATAAAGTCAGAATTGCGAGATATAAAGTCAGAATTGAGTTAGAAAGTCAGAATTGCAAGTTATAAAGTCAGAATTGCGAGATATAAAGTCAGAATTGAGTTATAAAGTCACAATTGCGAGTTATAAAGTCAGAATTGTGATACAAAGTCAGAATTGCGAGATATAAAGTCAGAATTGAGTTATAAAGTCAGAATTGCGAGATATAAAGTCAGAATTGCGAGATATAAAGTCGTTTCCGTGATATAAAGTCGGAATTGCGAGATATAAAGTCAGAATTTCGAGATATAAAGTCGGAATTGCGAGTTATAAAGTCACAATTGTGTTATAAAGTCGGAATTACGAGATATAAAGTCAGAATTTCGAGATATAAAGTCGGAATTGCGAGATATAAAGTCGGAATTCAGAGTTATAGAGTCAGAATTGTGTTATAAAGTCAGAATTGCGAGATATAAAGTCAGAATTGTGAGATATAAAGTCGGAATTGCGAGATATAGTCAGAATTGCGAGATATAAAGTCAGAATTGCGAGATATAAAGTCGTTTCCGTGATATAAAGTCGGAATTGCGAGATATAGTCAGAATTCCGAGTTATAAAGTCAGAATTCCGAGTTATAAAGTCGGAATTACAAGATATAAAGTTGGAATTCCGTGATATAAAGTCGGAATTGCGAGATATAAAGTCAGAATTGTGTTATAAAGTCAGAATTGCGTGTTATAAAGTCGGAATTCCATGATATAAAGTCATAATTGCGAGATATAAAGTCGGAATTGCGAGATATAAAGTCAGAATTGTGTTATAAAGTCGGAATTGCGAGATATAAAGTCAGAATTGAGTTATAAAGTCAGAATTGCAAGTTATAAAGTCAGAATTGCGAGATATAAAGTCAGAATTGAGTTATAAAGTCACAATTGCGAGTTATAAAGTCAGAATTGTGATACAAAGTCAGAATTGCGAGATATAAAGTCAGAATTGAGTTATAAAGTCACAATTGCGAGTTATAAAGTCAGAATTGTGATACAAAGTCAGAATTGCGAGATATAAAGTCAGAATTGAGTTATAAAGTCAGAATTTCGAGATATAAAGTCAGAATTGAGTTATAAAGTCAGAATTGCGAGATATAAAGTCAGAATTGAGTTATAAAGTCACAATTGCGAGTTATAAAGTCAGAATTGTGATACAAAGTCAGAATTGCGAGATATAAAGTCAGAATTGCAAGTTATAAAGTCAGAATTGCGAGATATAAAGTCAGAATTGAGTTATAAAGTCACAATTGCGAGTTATAAAGTCAGAATTGTGATACAAAGTCAGAATTGCGAGATATAAAGTCAGAATTGAGTTATAAAGTCAGAATTTCGAGATATAAAGTCAGAATTGTGATATAAAGTCAGAATTGAGTTAGAAAGTCAGAATTGCCAGTTATAAAGTCAGAATTGCGAGTTAGAAAGTCAGAATTGTGATACAAAGTCAGAATTGCGAGATATAAAGTCAGAATTGAGTTAGAAAGTCAGAATTGCGAGTTATAAAGTCAGAATTGCGAGATATAAAGTCAAAATTGTGAGTTATAAAGACAGAATTGCGAATTATAAAGTTAGAATTGCAAGTTATAAAGTCAAGTTTTATTTTTGAAAGAACATTTTAAGTACTTCAATATACCATAATGTTATTAGCCTTATTAACAAAAAAACAAACATTAGTAAAGGCAAGTGAACACTCAGTAATAAAATCAGAACAAACTTGTTTTTCTTTTGCGTCATCTTGATCTTGAACTCGGTAAAATGTGCAAATGATAAACTTAAACTCTATAATGATTAAACTTTGCAATTAATCTGCAAATCCCATGCATTCCGAACCCTAAGGCCTGATCCGTACGGATCAACTACGATCCGTCACACGCCTAATATCATCCGGTATCAAAGTTGAACATAGTTTAGGATATTGTGTTGTCAGTTTCTGGTGCGTCTGTTTCTCATGCGGCACGCACGTCTTTTCATTAGCGGCGAGTTACAGGAGTCTGTCTTATCTCTGTTCGCTTCTACAGTTTCCCTGAGGAGTTCTTGACTGACAGCGGCCCGACCCGACCGGGATGTAACATTTCTTTATTAACTTGTTCCAAGTGACGCGTGTGTGTGTGTATGTGTGTGTGCGCATCGAGTAATGTAATTACTTCCCTTCTTATTAGATCAGCGGCTGCTCTTGTGTGCGTCTCTAATGTTGTTAAGTGCTGAAAACAGCCGGCGTTCAGCCCGAGAGTATCTGCTGCCTGCAAACAAGATCGCCGCTGTTGACACATCACACGTTCACACGAGCGTTAACCTGCGCTAACCCAACCCCGTTGACATTTACGAGTGTTTGTCCTCAGTGGAACGAGTGCTGTATGATATCTGACTGATGTAGATTAGATATGAACCTCTTGTGAATATCCCTTCATCCTGAGTGTTTGTTAGTGGACGACATCATGAATGAGATGCGTTACTAATCTGCTCTCAATCATCTGTGGTGATGAAATACACTGATTAGATCATAACCTGTGTGATCCACTTTATTTTCTTCCAATTGGCGAGTGAGTGAGGAAGGATTGTGTTTCACAAAAATTTGCACATGCTCCTTGAGCAGGTGATGATGTCGTTGGTCCACTTTCTCCAGAGAAAAAGAGTGTGTGGATGAGTTCAGAGCTGCAGTGATGTCATGAGGTCACGGGGTCAGACGGGATAATGACTCAGATATTGGAGTTGATTCTTTGTTCTATATGTGTGAGATGTTTTTGTCTTGGTTGAATGTTTTCGTATTGGCTGCGGTTTGTGTGACCCATCAGCAGAGGACACGTGTGTGTGTGTCACACACACACACACACACACACACACATGGTGTATGATATTGACAGAAAGTGATATCATTTCTGTTATTTTGCCATTGCACGATAGTTAGGTGATATATTATTGAGTGTGTTTTTGTGTGCATTGGCTGGTTTAGGCCTGTCATGTGAGCTGACTCCTAAAGCTTTTATATTCTGTGCAGTGTTTAGTTCAAATGATCTTTTCCATTAAAGGATTAGTTCACTTCAGAATTCAAATTTCCTGATAATTTACTCACCCTCATATCATCCAAGATGTTCATGTCTTTCTTTCTTCAGTCGAAAAGAAATGAAGGTTTTTGAGGAAAACATTCCAGGATTTTTCACTGGGGTTCAACGTGTTTCAGTTTCAGTGCAGCTTCAAAGAGCTCTACATGATCCCAGACGAGGAATAAGAGTCTTATCCATCGCTCATTTAAATATATATATATATATATATATATATCTTGCACTGCCGCCTATGTCATGCGTGACCTTTCCAACATGTAATATGTAGCGCATCGCAGTGCAAGATGAGCATTTGTGGTTAAAAAGGATATCATTTTTATTTATTTTTTTAGAAAATGTCTAGATAAGACTCTTATTCCTCGTCTGGGATCATGTAGAGCTCTTTGAAGCTGCACTGAAACTGACATTTGGACCTTCAACCCGTTGAACCCCATTGAAGTCCACTATATGGACTATATATATTTCCTCAAAAACCTCCTTTCCTTTTGGCTGAAGACAGAAGACATGGGGGTGACTAAATTATCAGGAAATTTTAATTCATAAGTGAACTAATCCTTTACAGCGGCGATCTTTGATTTTCAGGGGCAATAATTTCCTTTATAAGGGGAGTTTATTTCTAAATTATCATATTTTGTCAATGTCTTTCTTTCAAACAATTATTATTAATATATTAAATTCAATAAATATATGATATTTTAAAATCTGGAACTAATAGTTTGGCGGCAAGTCCCGATCTTAATGAGTGAGTCATTGAATCATTCACTCATATGATTGAATCATTCACTCAAATGATCACGTTTTGTGACTTTTTTTCTTGCATGTGCGGCTATTTTTTTTTCTTCTTGCAGCTGATATAAGCTGGCATTTCTGTTGCATATGAAAAACGTCAAATGGTCGGTGCCAATAGCCTCGTGGGCAGCACGCCGACATATAGCGCTGTTGCGCTTTGGGCGACCCGAGTTTGAGTCCTGTCTTGCTGACCTTTCCCAATCCCGTCCCCCTCTCTCTCCCACCTCACTTCCTGTCCACTCTATACTTTCATATCTTAATAAAGGCAAAAACTGCCAAAAAAACAAACAAAAGTCAAATGGAAAAACAAAACGAAAGTGGAACCAAACCACGCTTCTTGTTTGAGCTGCGCTTCGCGGACCGATTATCAGCTCGGAGCAATAATAGACAAAGTTAAAGGTTAAAGATTCTTCACGGAACCTTCGATACCAATAGAGAACCTTTATATGTAAGAGCGCACTCAATGCATGGACTCTCAAGGTGTGATTTTGTTTGTTTTTTGCAAAGTGAGTGAGTTACTCAATGTCACATCATTTGCACAACAATTACAATATTATAATTAATCACACACACCACTAGTCTTACTTTTTTCATTGTGGTCTGTCAAGTGTGTGATGGTAGGAAGTTTAACACTAATGCTTCTGTAAGTTTCTGACATCACAAACTGATTTACACACGAGTGACGTCTGTGAGTTCAGAGTAAAGTGTGTGAAAGCTTGTGCTTTTCCTGGTAAATATTAGATGATAATGAATGAATACAATAATGAGCATGTGTGTAATCAGTCTCTCTCGTGTCCTGAATGTCACCTTTATGTGACCAATTCAAACATCTGCGTCGTTGTGTCAGTCGTGGGCTAGAAATGGAAAACACGCATCATTCACCTGCTGTTTTCTGTCATTCTCCTCTGGAGGAGAAGCGTGTTCTGAGATGTCTCAGCGATAAGCACAGGAAATGGTGAGGCTTGTTTGCGTGTGCGTGTGTTGATGGCGTCCGGTGGTGACAGGATGTGACAGTTGTGTGTGTGTGTGTGTGTGTAAGCTTTGCCCACTTCATGAGCGGAAAATTGCAGTGCAATAGAGATGAACTTGGCATCTTCATTGTTGATGCGTAAAGCCCACTTTCCTCAGAACATCTCCGCCTGCGGCACACTCTGCACTTGCTGATAAATGACTGTGGTAAATCCCCAGACATATGGCAGAGAGATGCGCATTACCTTGCTGATGGGTTCATATAGAAGAATCTCAGCTTCCCCCATAAAACTAGCTCCATGTGTTGATGAGTTTCTGAGAGCATTGCAGGATGTTGTGGGAAGATAATTGTTGGTGTCTGTCATGTTTCAAGACAAGTCAAGTCTATATATATCCATATCTATCTATCTATCTATCTATCTATCTATCTATCTATCTATCTATCTATCTATCTATCTATCTATCTATATATTTATCATATATATATATATATATATATATATATATATATATATATATATATATGATAAATAGATAGATAGATATATAGATAGATATGGATATATATAGACTTGACTTGTCTTGAAACATGACAGACACCAACATGCATTTGGGGTCTGTAATATTTTGTAAAATTGTTTTTGAAAGTCTCTTCTGCTCACAAAGGCCAAAGGCTGCATTTATTTGATCAAAAATACAGTAAAAATTGTGAAATATTTTTGCAATTTAAAACAGCTGTTTTTCTATGTGAATATATAGTAAAGTGTAATTTATTCCTGTGATCAAAGCTGAATTTTCAGCATCATTACTGCAGTCTTCAGTGTCACATGATCCTTCAGAAATCATTCTAATATGCTGATTTCCTGCTCAAGAAACATTTATGATTATTATCAGTGTTGAAAACAGTTCATATTTTTATGGAAACTGTGATACATTTAATTTTTTCATGATTTTTGATGAATAGAAAGTTCAAAAGAACAGCATTTATTTGAAATAGAATATTTTGTAACATTATAACTCTCTTTACTGTCACTTTTGATCAATTTAATGCATTGTTGCTGAATAAAATTTTATTTCTTTTATCCGTGTATTTTTGGGCCAGCAGAAATCTCCCATATGTATTTGTTGATTTGTGGAAAAATAATTGCTAATGAAATGAAGTGATGTTGCAGCTCCTCTCTTCCCAGTCTGTCAGTAACGCTCTGGGGTGCGTTTCCCAAAAGCATTGTTAGCCAACTAACATCGCAAGTTCTGTCGTTACTTACATAGTTCAACGATTTGGTGTCTCCCGAAACCATAGTTCAAACAAACATTCACAAACTGCATCATAAACTTGTGCGAGTTACATCGTTGTTCATGAAACGCACCCCTGTTTAGTTCCTGCCTCTATGAAGCCCCTCCTTCTGAAAAGCACAATGCGCTCTGATTGGTCAGCTGGAGCAGTGTGTTGTGATTGGTCAAGTGCTTAGAGCGTGTTTGGGAAATATCCCGCCCCTTACCATAACTGCCAGTTTCAACCGGGTGTGTCTCATACGTTCTGAAAAGTGAAGCCACGGGCTCTTTGATCGCCCCCTGGAGGCTGGATGCAGTACAGGTCATAAACCCCGCCCTCTCAATGCAGTCGAAAGAGACTTCAGTGAAAACTTAAAAATAAATTCTGCTTCAAATAAAACTTTCTGAAAGATGGTTTTGGTCATTTAAAGTAGTTGTTATCACACAGATATATATTCAATTGTTCGTTTTTGTGGTGATTTAGATTTTAGCTAGTAATTTGATGCTATAAAAACGGGGCGTGTCGTCATGATTCGAACTTGATTGACAGCTCAGCTTGTCTGAGGACTGTCGGAGCTTCGAGGGGAGATTGAAGATGTATAACTAACTGTTAATTTTCGATTTCTTTGTTATTTAACACCAACAAAATGAGTTGTTCAGCAGTAAACTGTACTAACCGACCTACAGGATCTGACGGATCACTGAACCTTTTTCTGTAACATTAAATATGGGTGTTATAAGCTAATTAATAAATGTTATTAGTTAAGATAACACACCTAATGTTAACAATGTCGGGAAAAAGCAGGTGATCGTTATCTGGCAGTTACTTATTATTTTTATGGGTATAAAATAATAATTAGCAGGACAAAACTAATGATAGCTTACTCTAATTACAGCAGTCGATCTCCTGTAACGTTAGTTGAACTTGATTTAAAATGGCAGGACCGTTTCTGACGATTTAGAGTTGTTTCTAGAGGCATATTATATTGATTTTATCTACTGAATTTGCTGTTATAAAGGATTATTGCTCTAGAAATAGAATAGCCTATTATTTTATAGGTAGAATTTTAAATTGTATATAATTTTTATAGTCTATTTAAAATACATGAATGATGACGCTGTCGTCTGGGCGGAAGTTTGATATCGCGACTCCGCCTCCGGCTCAACTGACCATTCCTTCTGCGCATGCCCAGGCTCCAAACTTTTTTTTTTTGACGTATTGCGTAACATGTCAGCGCCCATTCGGTCGGCCATTTTGGCTTCAGTTCATTACAATGGAAGGAAGCGACGTCGCGTCGTCCATCTTTTTTTACAGTCTATGGTTTCAACACACTACTAACTAAGTCAACCAGGCCCAGCCCCTTTATTCAGTGTATGAATTATTTAAATGAGGAAAACTGTGACGTGTTCTTTCCCGGAAGACACTCAAGACTACATTGGAGGTGTTTCAGGGAGTTCAGAAAAAGTGACACTAATATAGAGAATAACACCTGCTGGAGGGACTATGCAGAGCTTTCTCATGCTCAAACGGCAACATTACACACTAAAGAAAGATGAAAATTGCAGAATAGGTGCTTTTTAAATAATGTGAATGATCTGAACGTTTCTTCATTTTTCTCTTGCTTTGATCATATCGTAATACTCAATCTGTCTTCCTCCAGGTTCAGGATGAAGGGTGGAGGTTTGGCGGGGAGGTGCAGTCCCTGCTAGATTCATCATCATACTCCTCCTCATCATCATCATCATCCTGCTCCACCTTTCCACCTGCAGCCCAACATGGCCAATCACCTGGAGCTGCTGACGGAGCTGCAGCAGTTGGATAAGGTGCCCAGTCTGGAGCGCCTCCGAGCCGCTCAGAAACGCCGCACTCAGCAGCTCAAGCGATGGGCCGTCTACGAGAAAGAAATGCAGAACAAGAAGCGAAAGGCCGACAAACGCCGCGGCCACGGGAACCTGTTGGAAAACCGTAAAAGGGTTTCGTTCGCGGCGAGTGTTGCTTTGTTGGAGGCCTCTTCGAGGAACGATCCAAGTGAAGGTGAGGCTGGTTCATTTCACCACCGATTTATTCAAACATACATCGAGCATAAGTATAAATATAATGAATATTGTATATATTCATCAAAACACTCCTCTCTAGAGTATCGAGACTATCGAATTTATGGCTTTTCTGAGGGAAATGTAACGTTACGTGACATTATTGTTCTCAAGCTGTTTTATTGACGTCTTTCTACGGTTGAAACACTGATTGATTTGTATCTTTCGACATTCCTTCTGATGTTCATTCATGTTTATTTGGTGCTTTAACTAGTCGTAAAGAGGAAGAGATGATCGGTTCACACGCCAAATGCGAGTAGAAATCGGCGTGTATGAAACGGTGTCACTCACCAGTTGGCCGGCAACATTTTTATGAATTCGAACAATGCATGAACATGAGCAAATGTTAACGACGTTCGGGATGGTTGACTGGGCAGCGCTGCATCGTCATGAAAGTTTAAGCCTTGCCAATTTAAATATTCAAGCGCAAGAATATGCGAAAGGGAACTCGATTTGTTACCCAGAAAGCTGCAACATAAAGACAGCATGCAAGTACTAAACTGAGCTCTCTTTCACGTCTTCTTGCACTTGAACGGACAAATTCACACAAAATTATGTAAAACAAAAAAGATAGCGAGTATCCTAGTAAACATAGTCGGTTATGTCTTAAGTGAATGTAAACAGTTGAGAAAGTAAATGCATGTGTACAGTATCAGTATATTAGATCCGTGCATTCGCTCTTAAAGTGACAGCAGCATAATATTCCTGCAGCTGTCTGTGTTTTGTTGTGTTTCACACAATGCATTTGACTGAATAACTTTTGTAACTTTAATAAGGATTAATAATAATAAGGATGTTTAATTTATACAGTGAAAACAGTGTTATTTTACATTTGCTTAATTAAATTTATAGCTACTTTGAGGGCTGGTAGTACTCACACCATCTACAACATCACCAAGGCTCACCTCGATTGGCCTGACGGGGGCGCTACAGCGGTCAAAAGTACGAAATGGATCATAACTCCTAGACCGCTTGGCGTAGACTCAAGTGTCTTATATCGTCAGAATCGTTGGTAAAATTTTCGGTATTTTGGATTTTTTGAAAAACCTACTTTTGCGAACTAGTCCTAGGTTTTTGGCGTGATTTTCCAGAGTCTGATTGTCAATAACTATCAAAAAAAGTTGGAATTTCGAAACGTTAGAAGTGTGTGGAGCCACTTTTAATAAAATGGCTATAACTTGTGAACGGAATGAGATATTTTCACCCAACTTGGCACACCTACGTAAGAAGTCATTCTGTGGTCGTGTTAAAAAGGACACGGCGACTGTCCACTTGGTGGCGCTATAACAGCAAATAAAACATGAAAATGGCTATAACTACTTCACAGTTAGTCCAATCGACTTGAAAATTGGCATGCAGTTTCTTTGTCCGAGGTGCCATGATTGTCTATGAGGACATTGATGTATCTCAAAAAACATGTCCGCCATCGGCCAATGAATTTTGAGCAGCTATCCATCGAATCGTTCGTTAAATATTGGAGATTATTTCAAAAACCAACTTTGGCGAACTAGTCCTAGGTTTTTGTCTAAACATCGATAACTGTTAAAAAGCTTTAAAAACTATAGTAAATTGCCTGTATTTGTATCTTCCATCTATGATTAAGATGCTTACAGGCTTGCTAATTAAAACACAATACCTTTTTACCCATGTGCTTATAGGCCTTAAAATGCTTGAACCCCGATAATTGCTGCTCGCAGCTATATTTTTATTTGTATCTTTCTTATATTGTATTTTATTTGTGCTTTCGCTTGTTATTTAATTATTTGTTTTTATGTTATTACCGACTGTTTACTTGGCTAAATTGGCTAGTAGTTTTAGTTGTGGGATTGAAATTGGAAAAGAGTATTGTGACTGGTTTATTTTTCATTGCTGGTAAAAGTCTTTTATTATCAAACATCTAAGTTTTTTTTTAAAAATATCAACATAATTGAAGATCCCAGACAAAAAAGCATCAGCGCATGTGTTCCAACATCTCCATGAACCAGCGCTTTGGTTCTGTTTGCTGTCAAATATTTAATGGAAAGGGTTCGTCTTGCGAGAGAACTGCGAGTGACCTTATAAAGTGTGTTTATGTCTCTGCCAGTGGTGTCGTGTGAAATCTGGTTTCTCTTTGGCACGTCATTTAACAAGGCGTTAAAAAAGAGCGCCGTCGCCCTGATTGCTGTGCAGAAATCATCTGAGTGCCGGCTGCCGCCAGAACGCCCAAATTGCTTCTGTGGTCGAGAGCGAGTATATCGCCGTTGCCACGCTGAGTGTGAGATAATGGCCTGAAAGCAGCGGAAAATGTCTTTTCTGAAAGCCTGGGAACACTGTCTGCCACCAAATGATGAAAATAGCCTCCCCGACAATCAGCTGGTTCTCAGGAGGAAATGAAGTCTGTGACTGCAGGAGAAATCCAGGCTTGCGCTTTAATCCCATCAGATTATCAGTGCGGCATAATCTCGGCCTGTACGATTATGCTCTGTTGATGGAGCTATTTTTTGCCCAGAGTAACACGATGTATTGATTAAGTGTTTTGGAGTTTATTATGACAGATGAACAGATGGTGCTTCTTTATACATGAGCTTTAGATAAATATTTAGTCTGTTTAGTTGGAGCTGCTCACATTAGTTTGATGTTTTCTGGATGGAGCAAAGCTGCTGAATATGATTGAGGTTTTAAGAGGATGTTCGGTAGTTTCCGTTTTTTTTAGTTGTGCCGGTCGTGCAGTTCGTGGCTTGTTTTAATGGTTATATTTTACAGCTGACGTATTTTAATAATTCTGACTCATTCCAAACTTTTCTCATATCATTGCATCGATCTCTGTGTGACCTGAAATGAGTGTTTATCAACGCAAACTAATTTGTTAATGAGGAGATAAAATCAGGCTGTTTGCTTCTCATATTTACTAATCACATTAAGAGCTGGTAAAGCAGGTCGTGACCTCAGACTAGAGATACTGCAGTAAATGAGCTGATGGATGTGTAACGGAGATGCTGCTGACTGATTCATTTAGCAGCAGGAAAATAGTTTAGGTATTTGGTTTTGTCATGAAATTCAGCATACATCTTGTTTCCTGTCGTCTGTCTGTGAAAAGAATAGTTTAATAGATGCATGAAAGAACACACCAATCACAAATAATTATGCAAATAAATGCAAAACCAGTATTGAAAATATTGAAAACCAGCAAATTAAAATGAAAAAATGCTGCCTTGGCAAATAAATAGCTAAAAGTTTTTTCATAATTTCTTTTAATGTTTATTTTATATTAAGTAATCATTTTTTATATATAATTTCAGTAAAAGTTTTAGTAAGTTTGCCGTGTTTTTGTCATGTTTAGTATTTTTTTATGTCTATGTAATTTTATTAATTTTAGTACATCAAGTTAAACTAAATTAAAATGATAAAATATTTCTGTTATTGTTATTTTATAGTTATTTTATTATTTATTTCAGTTAACATTTATTTATTTTAAATAATAATCTTTATATATATATATATATATATATATATATATATATAATATATATATTTATTTATTTATTTATTTATTTATATAAATGTAGTTAAAGTTTTGGTAATTTTTTTTTTTTGTTTTAATATGTCTATATCATTTTTTATTAATTTTTATTTTTTTAGTTCATCAAATTAAACTAAATTAAAATACCAAAATGTTGCTGAAAAATAACTAGCTGGAATAAAATATTTTTGTTACATTTTATGTTATTTCAGTTAATTTTATTTTAAGTATTGCATTTTTAATATATAATTTCAGTTAAGTTTTAGTAATTAAAATTAAATTAACTAAAATGACAAAATATTTCTGTAAAATAATTATTTTTTATATTTTATTTTATTTTTTCAGTTAACTTTTTTATTTTAAATAATGATTTTTTTTTTTATAATAATAGTTAAACTTTTGGTAAATTTCTTTTTTTGTTTTTTATTCAGTGAGTCTAAATAATCTTTATTAATTTTTATTTAATTTTTAGTTATTTTAGTACATCGTTAAACTAAATTAAAATGGCAAAATGTTGCCGAAAAATAACTAGCTGAAATAAAATTTTATTTTTCTCATATTTTATTTGTAAAGAAATGTTATATATATATATATATATATATATATATATATATATATATATATATATATATATATATATATATATATATATATATATATATATATATATATATATAGTTTTAGTCTCTGTAAACTATAATAACGCTGCACATGACACAGTCTGAGGGAAATCCTGAGATGTTTACAAACAAATGTGTAATAAGTCAAAGTGATGCTGTTCCAGCGACGTTATTGATCTGTTAATCAACATAATTAATCCTACCCTATTGATTGGAGGTTTTCATTGCTGCTATTGAGTTAGCTCTAGTGTGTGTGTTTGAGTGTGTGTGTGTGTGTGTGTGTGTGTGTGTGTGTGTGTGTGTGTGTGTGTGTGTGTGTGTGTGTGTGTGTGTGTGTGTATGATGAGGCACATGTCTGGACATGGACACTATCTGTTCTGCAGTTGTAATTCATTGAAATGACGGCCATGTTTGTGATGAGATGTTAATTTGGAGCGAAACGGACTGAAGGAGCCGGGATGAGGAGGACAGATAAAGAGCAGCGAGGCGTGTGTCGTCTTATGAAACACTCCTCACTGAGATCAGACACGGCTTTATTTTTATAGACAGCCGTGAGAAAAAGAAGAAAAAGACAAACAAACTCAGCCTGGAGCAGAAGCAGTCCTTCTCCAACATATCATTTACTCCGTGTGCTTGAGCGTTTAAATAACGCTTATTCTTCAGGATGTTGTTCTGTGTAAATCTCATCACATCCACTGTATCATCCGAATTATTATTATTTTACTACTATTTTATTATTAGTTTGAGAAGTACATTCTATTGTACAATAGTACTATATATCTGGAATTATATTTTGGCGAAGAACAAGCACATTTATATATATATATATATACGTGTCAATCATCTTGATGACACATGGGAAACTCTGACCAATGAGAGAACAGATTTACTCACATGTGACTTTCATAAACACATTTTGGTACGCTTTGAAATGCTGCCTTGTGAAAGCGAACGGAACCCAGAAGAAAATGCAACATTAGAGGCTTTCGCACCGAATAGTTTTAGGAACTCAGTTATAGGAACTAGCCACTAGGATAGTTCCCTGAGAACTAATTTCTCCTCCGGCCATGTTCCTTGTTGCATTCGCACCGGGAATAGGAACTCTGAAGCGGCCGTCAGTGGCGTCTTTAAGCGCGGCATTTGGAAGACGCCATGATTGGAGCTGTTTGTTGTGGGTTTCGTGACAACGCAGATTGAATGTTAGTTCCCCCAAAAGGAGTTCCTAGAACTAAAATCCTGCGGTGCGAACACTGTGTACTTCAGCCAATAGTTGTAGGAACTATGAAAAGGTTCCTACGGTTCCTTTATAGTAACAAATGAAGTTCCCGTTTCTGATCTACAGGTGTGAAACGGCTTAGATTGAGCAGATCTGTCATGTTGTTCTGCTTTCTTCAGCTTGAGCAGATGAAACATGACTCAATGTTGGAGATCCAGTGGGAATCACTGGCTAATGGATGCTGTTTATGCCTCTATTAGGATGCATTTTGGGGCTGCATGTTTGAAATCAATGTTTGCGATTATTTTTTGCACCATATTTAGTTCACGTCACACTGAATCGATCTTAACTTTGCTTGCTTGTGCCTGTTTTTAGTCTGTTTATAAGAATCAAAATGTTAAAGTGGACCATAATGCCCCTTTCACAAGATAAGTCTCCAGAATGTGTGTGTGAAGTTTCAGCTCAAAATATCCCACAGATCATTTATTATAGCTTGTCAAATTTGCCCCTATTTGGGTGTGAGCAAAAAAATTTGTGTGTGTCCCTTTAAATGCAAATGAGCTCCGCTTTCCAAAATAGGGCGGAGCTTTAACAGCTCAACAACAACAAAGCTGGAGAATCTCACGCAGCCAAAATGAGGAAAGTGTTCAGCCTTACATTGTTCAAACCGGAGTCGACACTGATGGAGAGACTCAGGAAGAAGTTACAACTTTTAGACGTTTCTGAATGGTTAGTGGATAAATTGATGTAGTTGCTGTGGAGTTGATTCAACTCATCCACTAGCATGTGCCGTCATGTTCATCTTTTGTGTTGAATTGACCCTCGTTTGTGAAGCAGTCCGGCGTAAAATGACGGCATGACAACAACACTCTACTACAACAACTCTTCCTCTTCTCTAAAGCAGCCCAACATGGCCCCGCCCCCTTTGATGAGTGTTCTCGGGGGCGGGGTTTATGTAAATTTATGTAAATAAAGTTCGTTGTAGTTCCTACCAGCCATATAAAAAGTGATTTCTGTAAAAGAAAATATCCCCCTTTGCATTGAACTTTGAGCGTCGTAACTTTGCAGATGTTGTTTATGATCAAACAGCAACACTAACTTAAGTTAAAAAAGTGAAATCATAATCAACCACCCCTTGATTATATTTATATATAAACCGCCCTCCAAAAGTTTGGAAACACCCCTGGCAAAGTGTGGTTTTGGACGATATCAGCATAAATCCATATCATTTTTTGGTGCAAATACATTAAAGTAACTTGACATTATCATTGAAGACCAGCAATAATAATTTTCATTTTGATTACATAATAATGGCAATATATTCATCAAAGTCAGACACGCCCCTTTGCCAGCTGTGATGCTGGTTACTGGATTAAACTTGGCCCAGGTTTGTAACAGATTTTTGGGTCAGCACACCTTAATAGCTTCAACAATTGATTGCCAATTACGTTTAGAATACAATAAACCAATCAGAACCCAGTTCAGGTCAGATAGCTGCTAATGCTGGATATTTTGATGAATCGAAAATTTAATTTTTGTCTATGTATAAACAGTTTAAGTAATAAAATATGTTTTTGTAGTTTGTGTTGTCCCTTCTCAGTGCAGAATGATCACAAATTAAAAAGGATTCATGCCAATATTGTCCAAAACCCCACTTTTCAAGGGCGTTATAAATAAATATATATATATCTCAAAATGTTTTTGTGCAGCCCTACAAACTATCACAGCAAATTAGGAGCTCTCATAAAAATTACAATTTACAGTAATTTTTTAAGTTAATTTTTATCAGATGGCTGAGCTTCTGTCACGGACGTCGGTCAGTTAAATGACTAGTCAGTTCTGGTTAAACAAGTTGAGCAGAAATAGATGGAGGAGAAAGAGGAAGTTGAGCTTTTTTTTTAACTTTTCTGTCGCATCTGTGGTTTATTGCACCTCATCGTGACATGGATGATCCGAACACACATGCACGAAGAACTGAAGTCATATTAATATTGAATAAACCCGTTGTTAAATATCTCTCAGCCATCAACCACATGCCACTTTTCTTCTCCATTTTTGTTTCTGGTAAATTCTAACACACAGGTGCAATCCGTGTTCATGTGCATTTAAACACGTTTCGACTGTTAATTAGTTTCGGGTCTGATCCAGATCCAGGACACAGATTGTTTCTGTGGCTCGTGTCTCGTCTGATAGATCTGTCTCCATCTGTCTATCGCTTCGCAGATGAACTTCCTCCCACCTGCCATGAGAGTTTACTAACAAACGCTCGCGGTGAGAGCCTGCTGACAGACTGTGTGTGTGTGTGTGTGTGTGTGTGTGTCTCGAAGCAGCGCTCATTAGGTCACTCGCTGCTCGTTCTCATCTCACTGTCTTTGTACCAGAACTCCACATTAACATTCCTTGGCACTCTAGAACATTCCGTGGAAAACGCTGTAGCCGCTGCCCGTCTTCCTTCTGACTGCGGTCGCATTCACTGTGCAGAGAAGCTTATGTTTAACATACCTGCTGAAAATTCAGCTCATGAATAATTAGCTACATTTATGCATGTTTAATGTGAGTAAAACTCATCGCCATCTTAGGGATGCACCGATATGAAAATATTGGCCGATACCAATAACCGATAATTCTTTTTATTTGAAGAGTTTTGTTCCAAAACGCTATAATTCCATTTTGATTAATTTGAGTAAAAAGGTGTTTTCTTTACCAAGAAAGTGGCAATTTTCTGTTTCAAACTTTCACATAGCATCTTTTAGATATAAAAACATTAAAAATTAAAATCTACATTTTGATTTTAAAAGGTTTATTATAAAAACGAATTATTTCCCCCCAAAATGCAATAAATCCATGAAACATTTTTTTTTCAAAATGCAATTAATCCATTAATATAAGTTATTTTTCATATTGAAAATACACAACAAAGTAAGTTGATTCACATATATGACAGAGTCTGAATTTTGTCAACGCTAATCTTATATACAGGCATTTGATTAAAAATACATTCAGTCGTCGCTCCCAAAATCGAATTCAACGGGTCATCTTGTTAATGCTATAAATGAATTATTTGTCATTACTGATTAAAGCCACCGCACGGTTAAATAAACACATTTACCAAGTACATTGGTATTAAAAACGGCTTTTAAAAACTGTTCAAGATTCAGTTTTGTGGACCACGACAGAAGTTTGATGCTGTCATGAAACAAGCAACAGCTTGACCGAGTGCCTCGTCTTCTTAATCTCCTCACGTAAATGATTATATTTCGATGACTTGCGTTTCTTCCCCACCGCAGAAATCACCACAGGTTCATCAATGCCATCAAAATTATTCATTTTTCTGTTTTTGTTGATCACAAAGTACAAAACAGATAAGGAAAATTAGGAAGCCGACTGTATTCAGAGCACCGCCATTACTGTTTACAGAGCGTGGAATGGTGCGCTGTGATTGGTTGAGCAGATATATCGCGTTCTGCAGAGAAGGGAGACTGGCGTTTGTCGCGTTTTGGAAAGAAAGGGAGAAAACATGACAGAATAACATGATGGATATCGCATTTTGCGCAAAATCAATAAATGACTTTTCAATAGCGACCAGATACAATACAGATTTTGACGGAAACTCAATTTTTTTTTTTGCCATTTATCGCATCTTAGAACCAAACTCCGCATTTGAAAGCCAATAACTGATATATTGGCAGATAAATCTAAATTCAAATTTTTATATTATTTTTGAGAGCCTGATAACAAAAACAGAAGTCTCACCATTAAAAGTCATGTCCCTATAATGTTCTCATTATAATGTTATGTATCCTATATGACAGACTTGTGCTGCACACTTAACTGTATTTTCCTTTCTGAAGTGACTCCGATCATATTTCAAACAATTCATAACATCATGGTGAACAGTTTTGCATCTGAAGCATCTCAGCTGAAGGAAATAGTCACTTATTTATCGGCTTTAACCCTCTGGAGGCTGATTTGGGGCTGGAGAAGTTTTGACATGCACTGACATTTGTGCTTTTTTCAGTTGTTCATAAACATATTAATGACACAAGTGTCATTACACTGTATTCAACACAAACTAGGCTACCATAATATGTGAGGAACATGTATATACATGTTTGTGTTTTTGAAGGAATAATGTTTATGCGTGGTTATTGAAAAAAACTAAAAACTTAAGTCACTGAAATAAGGCCAAAAAAAGTATATTAAATCTGTGTTGACAAGACTTCCGGGTATTGGAAGTTGTAGACTAGAGTTTTTGCTTCAGAATGATGTAAAAAATTATGCGGCCTACTCCTTCATATAAAACAATATATTGATGTAGTTTTTGTCAAGAAACACGGTATACGTGGGGGCGTGAATCATCATGAATAATGGGTCATTTACACCTGAGAAGACAAAAGAATCGCATAACAATGACCTGAAATTACTTGCATATTAATGAGGCCTTTCAGTCAGGTAGGTTGTGAAAAAACCCTCTGTAATCATGTCTCAGCTCAATTTAAAATAATGGTATTCTATTATATTCTTTAAAATATAATGTATTTCTGTGATGCAAAGTGTCTGAACAATTATGTTACCTCTATGGCATTTTTAAGCTTTTAGCTTAAAAGTATGTACATTTGGAGAAATATTGATGGATTCTTATATGTTTATATCAATTTTCTATACAGAGGAGTGATATTTATTCTCATCACTATGAGTGCTGGATACTGTGTTTTCAATTCATACTTGCAGCCGGAGGGCGCTCTCTGTACACCTTTAGGCCACAAATTCATATAAAGAAGAAAAGGAACCAGGGACTAACGGCATGTCTTCTAGAGGTCACTAACCATGGCTTTAACATCCAGATAAACACTTTTCAGGACAATAAATACACGATTGAGACAATGCATACAAGTATTGCCTCTGAATTTGCGTCTGGCTCCGTGGGCGTGGCCGCATTAGCGGATAATGAGCTGAATCACGGACTTCTGACATGGCTCTCTTTTCATACAGATTACATAAACACAGAATGTTTTTGATTTGACTTACACGATTTAAAACCTGACATTTCAACGTTTCTTTAGACATAAGTGTGATTTTTTTATGTCATTAGTATTCACTAAGTTACAGTTCATTTTCTGAGAACTATCAGATTGGACTTCGTTCAGAGGGAGACGAGAGATCACACTTCATGTTAGTTTTCTTTATTTTACAAAAAGCACAACATTGTGTTTTTACTCTGAGTGTACACAAATAAAAGAAGATATTCTATAGTTTCAATTGATATATTACTTGTGTCTCTATGACAAGAAATGACGGAGTATTTTAGGTCTGTTTTGCTGCAATGTGAAAAAAATCCTGCAAAATGCGCCGGCGTGTTAACAGACTCCAGAGAGTTAATATATTGGCCAAATTTTCTTATCGGGCTGATAACGATAATATTAAAATGTATCATATATCGGCAGATACCCATATGGTGGCCGATATATTGTGCATCCCTAGTCGTAGGCTGTTCTGAATTGTTTTCAGTGGGTTGCTAGGGTGTTTTTTTTTCCTGGTAGGATTGGGAATCAAAAATAAATTCTGGAATTGGATACTTAAGGTCAGGAATCGGATGCTTGTTATGAAATTAGAATTTTGATTCCTTTTTCTGGTGCTGCACACACATCCAAAACAAGCACACAGAAAGCCGCCTCTCATTCTGTACAGTGCTCTTCCACGTCTTTTTTCACTAAAATGCACAAATATACACAAAAATATCCTTGTTTTAAGTGAATGATAAACATTTGAGAAAGAAAACGCATGTGTATCAGTATATTGGATCCGTGCAGCTCTTAAAGTGACAGCAGCCTAATATTCCTGCTGCCGTCTGTATAATAATGTATATAATAATAATAATAATAATGTTAATCAAACAACAAAAGTTCACTCGCTGTTCTTGACTAACTTTTGTAACCATATTTGTATGTGTATTTTATTTATAAAGTGCAGTGTTATTTTACATGATTACAATTTCTGTACCTGAAAATCTTTAAACAATCGTTTCTTTGTTCATTTGTATTTTTTTTTGTTTTGTGTAAATGTTCTTTAGCCTGTTTATTTTTGCTCATGGTATTCAGCTACAATGGATGTTTTGCAATAAGACTTAGAATAAATGTGAATGATATTTTTACCTTATTGGAATCAAAAGTAGGAATCGATGTTAAAATTTAAACAACACCCAACCCTGTCTGGTGTTCGAGAGTTCTTCTGTTTCTGTGATCTTCTGTCTGTAGATGTGGCTTGGGTTCCTTCTTTATTGTGCATCTGTAGGATTTTTCAGCTGTTTTATTGTCCAGCAGGTGAAAATCATATGCATTGAATTCCTGTTAAGCTGAGGATGCAGTGTGTGTGTGTGTGTGTGTGTGTGTGTGTGTGTGTGTGTGTGTTTGTACATTGCAGCAGGTAATAAGACCTGACAAGATTTCAAAAGGCATTTTACTTTGTTTTTATGTTTATATCGCTATTCCTTCAGCCTATTAATTGCAGCAGATCTCTCTCTCTGTGTGTGTGTGTGTGTGAGAGAGAGAAAAAGAGAGTGTGTATGTGTGTGTGTACGTTAGATGAGCTTGTAGTTTAGTAAGCAAAAACCACTCACTGCCTATTCAGCAACACTATATACACTCATACATCCTAATGCCAGCCTCCTCTGTGTGTGTGTGTGTGTGTGTGAGCATGTGTACACGCATGTGTGTGTGCATGTTTGTATGTTCGTATGTGTGTGTGTGATCAGGGATGTGGATTTTGGGAGTGTGATTAAATGTTTGGGATTCTTCAGTAATTGCTCGTTTAGGCTCCACCAGAGATCACATGATAACGTTCCCATGTGATCATCTGTATCACATTACTAGAATATCACTTTGGTTCATATTGTTCTATAATATTATGCATTATATATGATAAATATGATAGTTTACAGATATATATACACATATATTTTAATTTGTATTGGTCTATAACATTATATATGATTAAAAAAGGTTTATATCAGTCTATAATAATATATAATATGCAGAAGTGCCTTGTTTTTGATGAATATTGCATTTAATTTGATTATTTTTTGCTTTTGGACAGTAAAATTAAAGATAAGATCATTCTCAAATGAATAACTCTCTCGGTTTATTGCAAGTTGAGTTAAAAAAATCAAACTAATATGATAATGCAGATTAATTCTGAACTATCTGCATTATATATGATTGGATGAGCTGCGTTTGAACCTGATGTACTTGAGCTCAGATCTTTGACCTGTTTCTCGCTCTGTGTTACTCCACGTTTCTTCATTTTTCTCACATGCATCATGTTATTTAAGTCTTTCATTAACGCTTATTATTTAATAAATATTTGATAATGGCAGCTGTTGTAAATATGGCAGTGATCTGATGGGTTGGTTTGATCAGTGATTCCCTCTGGAGGATGATGGTCACTCTGTAGTGCACTAGATCTTCATGTTCTAGTGCTCCAGCGCAGCCGCTGTCGTTCTCTGTGATGTGAGAGGACTGAACGTCTCTCAGTCTCTCGTCTGCTCTGAGACGCTTTTACCGTTTGAAGATCTCAACATGCCCATAGAGAGGAGTAAACCGGCACATTTTACAGCTTTTAACACGCTTCATGAATTTAAAATGAAGCTCCAGAAGCACACGGCTCGCTGCAGATGCGTGTGATGGAGGGAAGCTCTTAGAAAGAGAATGTTTATTCCTTTAATCCATTTATTTACAGTTTCAGAGGCATTTGATGCTGTTTGGAAAGATGACTGGAGTGTGTAGTTTGTACAAGTAGTTAGAAGAGGGTCATTATAGAAAGTTATTTAGACTCTTGTGAAAACAAACCAAACGCTGTTAACAGTCGCTAAGATGCGAATTTAGAATTGGAAAATTGCAAATATATAGAATTTAGAACTTATTTTAGGAAGTGTTTTATTTTGGCTGCTTTTATTTTGAAATTATTTAATGGCTTATTTAATTATTAGCCTTTGCAGTTTTATTTTTTGCATTTTATTTAAGTACAAATATAAAATAAAAATAAAAAATAATTAAAAAATGCACATTTATTATTTTTTTTTTTTTTTCAATTATTTTTTTCAGTGGCTTTGCTTAGGTTGTATTTTTTACATTAAATGTGCAAACTGAAATAAAATAAAATATAAAATACTTTTTTATTTCAGCTAACATTTCTCATTTTCACTTAGTTTAAATAACTAAAACTGACAAACATTCATGGATATATAAACATATATGGATATATTTTTAAAAGACAGAGAGAGAGAGAGAGAGAGAGAGAGAGAGAAGATAAACAAAAATGACAAAAACACAAGAAAATTATTTTAAAATGCAATAAAATAAAAACTGACATAAAATAAAATATATTTTTTTTTATTTTTTATTGCAGCCCACATTTCTAATTTGGACTTAGTTTAAATAACTAAAACTGACCAAAATGAATAAAAAATATATGGATATTTTTTTAAAAAAGAGAAGATAAATAAAAATGACAAAAACACAAGAAAATTACTAAAACTTTAAATAAATTTAAAATAAAAACAAAGTACAAAATAAATGTTTTTTTTAAATTAAACAAAATTATTTAAAAATGCAATAAAATAAAAACTGAAATAAACAAACATTTCTAATTTTGACTTAGTTTAAATAACTAAAACTGACCAAAATGAATAAAAACTATATGGATATTTTTTAAAAAAGAGAGAGAGAGAGAAGATAAATAAAAATGACAAAAACACAACAAAATTACTAAAACTTTAAATAAATTTAAAATAAAAACAAAGTACAAAAATAAATAAAAAAAATTAATTAATTGGTTGGTTGTATTCTTTACATTAAACGTGCAAACTGAACTAAAATAAAAAACATATTTGTATTTCAGCCAACATTTCTCATTTTGACTTCATTTAAATAAATAAAACTGACAAAAATGAATAAAAACTATGGATATATATATATATATATATATATATATATATATATAAAAAGAAAATGTTCAAAATCATCACTTCCTTCTTTCAATTCAGTAGAAAAATCGCTCCTCTTCATAACATGAGGATCACGTCCAACATATGTGGTGATTTTCTTTTGCAAGAAAATATCAGTCATAAAAATCCGCGTTCGGATGCTGGTGTTTGTGTGAGACGCTTCTGGAGGGGATTAATCTAAGGCATTTCAGAACCACCAAAACCTTTTTGAATTTGAATGAATTTCTGACACTTATTGCTGTGTGTGTGTGTGTGTTTCTTATTATCTCGTACCACACATCGTGGTTTACATGGTTCTGACGTGAGCAGAAAGATCAGATATGAGTAAATCCGCTTCTGATTCAGGCTTTTCATCTCACTATCCGCTGCGAGTGACTCACAGCTTTATTAAACGACAAAATATGGCTAATTAACCGTGCCGATTTAGACCCGGCTGCTCTGAAGCTGTCAGATCCCCTCACTGATCGTTATTGATCCATTAATTCATATCAGACGCTGGTGTGATGAGCCTTAATCTGAATATACTGCCACCATCATTATCATCATGTCATTATCATCTGCCTAATGAAGCTCAGTTACTGACTGATCATCAGATTATTCTTACTCTGCTCGTTATCATTGCCTGCATATTAATGTCCGAGAATGAATATTCTATTTAACACATTAAATATTAATTTGGCCTGTAGCTACTGAAGTTATTGAAGTAAACCGTTAATAATAAATTAAAATCAAAGTAATAAATGAAAATACAATAAAAGTGCTTTATCACAACATTCAGAAATACAAAATATACTTTTCAAACGTCACTGAATATGAAATAAACCCATTTGGTATTTCTGTCAGCCGATGCCCGAAGATTTACTTTAATATTTAAGTAATTTAAGTGATAAAATAAGTGTTTTATTTTGAAATTATTTATTTACATTTTTACGGCTTATTTAATTATTAGTCTGCAGTTTTATTTTTTGAATTTTAAGTAAAAAAATTTTTTTACATTAAATGTGCAAACATGCAAACTGAAATAAAATAAATTTTCACTTAGTTTAATAAACTAAAACTGACAAAAAATAATAAAAACTATATGGATATATTTAAAAAAAAAAAAAACTAAATAAAATAAATAAAAATGACAAAAACACAACACAATTACTAAAACTTTAAATTTAAAATAAGAAAAATAGAAAGTGCAAAAATTCAACAAAATTATTTAAAAATGCACATTTATTATTTTGTTTCATTTATTATTTTGTGGCTTTGCATAGGTTGTATTTTTTCTTTAAACGTGCAAACTGAAATAAAATAAAATATATAAAAAACGTATTTTTATTTCAGCTAACATTTCTCATTTTGACTTAGTCATTTAAAAAATTAAAGTAAAACTTAATAAAAACTATATGGATATATTTAAAAAAAGAGAAGATAAATAATAAAAATGACAAAAACACAACAAAATTACTAAAACTAAATAAAAACAAAGTACAAAAATACAAATTAAAAAAAAAATATTTAAAAATGCAATAAAATAAAAACTGAAAATAAAATATATAAAAAATGTATTTACAGAAGATAACAAATAAAAATGACAAAAACACAACAAAATTACTAAAACTTTAACTAAATAAAAAAAAAGTATAAAAATAAAAAATATATATTTAAAAATGCACATTTATTATTTTGTGGCTTTGCATAGGTTGTAATTTTTACATTAAACATGCAAAAGTTCTTTGTTTAATTTAACGGGTGTGTAGACTTTTTATATCCACTTCATTTAAATGAAATAAGTGCCATTAAACGCTGAAAGTGTAGGTTGTTGGAGAGACGTCATTCATCTGTCTGTTGTGCTGATTAAATGCCGCTGATCAGGGATGTGTTTAGTAAAGACAGAAAATGATTTCAACAGCTTATTGACTCTCTACACGACAACGAGCAAATAAACTCAGTGTTTGTGCTCGTCCTGCGGAGATTACTGTAATTATCTCTCTCTGCTGATCCATCTGGGCTCATATTCACATACGGAGTCTGCATTAGAGTTAGTGTTGTTGACTAAAACCAGGAAAAAATGCTGTTACTTGAAATTAAATGAACTTTGACTGAAATAAAATAAAATATATTTTATATATATATATATATATATATATATATATATATATATATATATATATATATATATATATATATATATATATATATATATATATATATATATATATATATATATATATATATATATATATATATATATATATATATTTTTTTTTTTTTTTTTTTTTTTTTAGACAAAAACTTTAAATTTAAAATGAAAACTTAAAATTATAAATATAAAAAATAAAAATCTGTAACAGAATTGCCAGAGCAGTAGTTGCATGTGTGATTTGTGCATGAATGTGCAAGTCATTTCTTGTGCTCCATTAAAGCCCACTAGAGGTCCTGACACAAACCCACACTCAGGCGTCCTGGAATCTGCCCGTTCTGAGCGCTGACCCTCATCATCATCATCATCCGCTGCAGCATCTCCGTGAGCTGATAAGACGAGGGCGGCGGGTGTGGTTCTGCACTTCCTGTCTCTCTGTTTATTGAAGCTGGTTTTATCTTTCTGGAAGCGTCTGCGGCCTCCTCCCTGCGCCGGAATGCAGCCGCCACACCAAGGAAGTCTTTCTCCTCGTCTTCTGTGGGCAGAGAAGGAACACGAGTGTGTGTGTGTGTGTGTGTGTGTTATGAATTAGACTGTAAACACGGCACGGAAAACCGAATGTGAAATTGTGTTTATCTGCATTCAACATGGTTCAATCCATCATTTAGAGTCTAAATAATTTTATTATATAGCTTGTGAGAAATGGAACGCATGAACCCTGAACCCTCTCCGTCTCTCTCTGTCCTTGTTTCCTGTTAAATCAGCTTCTCTTGTCTGTTCGTGTCAAATATAGCCGTCCATTAATAGCAAGTAGTGTGTGTTTGAGACGCAGATTAAAGGAGCCGAACGCTAGAACTGGGAGAAAAGACCAGAGTGCACTTCACACACACACACACACACACACACACACACACACACACACACACACACACACACACACACACACACACACACACACACACACTCATCATTATGAGGCATGATGCTCTCAGCAGTGTGATTAGTGCAGTTATTATCATTATCTAAAACTAAAATCATAAAATAAATCATTGCTTGAAATAAAATAAAAGAGACAAAAGACAAACTTTATGTAAAATTAAAGTGAAAACAAAAAAAATATTTCTAATATTATAAAAATTAAGTGAAAAAATAAAATGTAAAAAATGCACTAAAATAACTCAAATTTATTTCCATGAGGTTTAAGACACAGACGGTTGTGTGTGATTGATGTGAATATTAATATTAATGTCTTTATGTCTGTGTGTGTGTGTGTGTGTGTGTGTGTGTGTGTGTCTCCTCACAGTGCGATATCTACTGAAGAACAATGTGAGTCCTGATCTGTGCAATGAAGACGGTCTGACGGCCCTACACCAGGTGAACACACACTCTCACACACACACACACACACACACACACACACACACACACACACACACACACACACACACACACACATGATTAGACGTGAGTGATGATGTTCATTATCACTGAATAAACCTTTTTACTCTACTTCAGAATGAAGAGATGGATATTTATTTTCAGATCTCGTAATGTACTGCTGAAGTTTGTTTCTGCAATGGAATACAAAATAAAGTTAATTATGACTTTTTATGCTATAATTTCCTTTTGAATTTCGAGTTCAGCCTTTATAACTCGCAATTGTCCGTTTATATCTAGCAATTGCGAGAAAAAAAAGTAAAAATTGTAAATTATACACTTGCAATTCTGACTTTTTTTAATCACAGTTGCAAGTTTTATATTGCGAGATATAAACTCGCATTTCTGACTTTATTTTTGCAATTCCAAGTTTAACTTGCAATTATGACTTTGTTTATATCTCACAATTTGGACTTTATAACTCACAATTGTAATAAAAAATCAGAATTGCAAGGAAAAAAAATCTGACTTTTTTCTCGTAATTGCAATTCTAGCTATTTTTCTTGCAATTCTGTCTTTATTACTCACAATTCAGACTTTATAATTCACAATTGTCACTTTATATAAGGCAATTGTGAGAAAAAAAGTCAGAATTACAAATTATAAACTCACAATTTTGACTTTTTTACTTGCAATTGCAAGTTTTATATTACGAGTTAGAAACTCGAAATTCTGACTTTATTTTTGCAATTCCGATTTTAATTTGTAAATCTTTTCATTCGTAAAACTTTTTTTTTCTTTGAATTGCAAGTTTATATCTCACAGTTTGGACTTCATCATTTGCAATTGTGATGAAAAGTCAGAATTACAAATTATAAACTCACAATTGTGACTTCTTTCTCGCAATTGCAAGTTTTATATTACGAGATATGAACTCGCAATCTGGACTATTTTTCTTGTCTTTATTTTTCACATTTCCGACTTTATAACTCACATTTGTCAGTTTATATCAAGTAATTGTGAGAGAAAAAAATCAGAATTGCAAATTATACACAATTTTGACCTTTTTAATCGCAATTGCAAGTTTTATATTACGAGTTAGAAACTCACAATTCTGACTTTATTTTTGCAATTCCGAGTTTAATTCGCAATTCTGACTTTTTTCTTTGAATTGTGAGATTATATCTCACAGTTTGGACTTTATAACTCACAATTGTAATAAAAATCAAAATTTCAAGGGAAAAAGCAATTCTGACTTTTTTCTGGCAATTCTTTATTTCTCACAATTTGGACTTAATAACTCTAAATTATCACTTTATATCTAGCAATGGTGAGAAAGTCAGAATTACAAGGAAAAAAGTCAGAATTGTGAATTATAAACTCACAGTTCTGACTTTTTTAATCACAATTGCAAGTTTTATATTGCAAGATATAAACTCGCAATTCTGACTTTATTTTTGAAATTCCAAGTTTAACTTGCAATTCTGACTTTGTTTATATCTCACAGTTTGGATTTTATAACTCGCAATTGTAATAAAAAAATCAGAATTGCAAGGAAAACATTTCTGACTTTTTTCTCGTATTTGCAATTCTTGCTACTTTTCTAGCAATTCCATCTTTATTGCTCATTACAGACTTTATAACTCACAATTGTCAGTTTATATCAAGCAATTGTGGGGAAAAAAGCAAGAATTGTAAATTATAAACTCACACTTTTGTCCTTTTTAATTTCAATTGCAAGTTTTATGTTACGAGTTAGAAACTCACAATTCTGACTTTATTTTTGCAATTCTGAGTTTAATTCGCAATTACGACTTTTTTCTTTGAATTGCGAGTTTATATCTCACAGTTTGGAGTTGGACTTTATAACTCAAAATTGTAATAAAAAATCATAATTGCAAGGGGAAAAGTCAGAATTACAAATTATAAACTCGCAATTCTGACTTTTTTCTCACAATTTGAATTTTATAACTAAAAATTATCACTTTATATCTAGCAGTAGCGAGAAAGTCAGAATTACAAGGAAAAAAGTCAGAATTGTGAATTATAAACTCTGATTTTTTAAATCACAATTGCAAGTTTTATATTGCAAGATATAAACTTGCAATTCTGGCAAATTTTCTTGCAAATCTTGTCTTTATTTCTCACAGTTTGGACTTTAAAACTCACAATTGTCGGTTTATACCCAGCAATTGTGATAAAAAGTCAGAATTACAAGAAAAAAGTCAGAATTGCAAATTGTAAACTTGAAATCTTTTACTGTTTTTCTTGCAATTCTCTATTTTTCACAATTTTATATCTAGCAATTGCGAGAAATAAAATCAGTTTGTCAAAATTGCGAATTATAAACTCAGTTTTGACTTTTTAAATTCCAAGTTTAACTTTCAATTCTGACTTTTTCTCTTTGAATTGCAAGTTTATATCTGACTTTATAACTCACACTTGTTATTGCGAGACATAAACTTGCAATTCTGACTTTTTTGAAGTCTGAATTGTGAGATAAAAAAACAACGATAACCGTTTTTATGTTTAATTCAATGGCGTAAACAATCTTCCACAGCATGCAGAATCCAGTTGCTGTGCTGCAGCACAAATGCAGTCCACGTCTCATGATTAATTAGTTCCAGCAGCTGTAATCGTACTCATTATTCATTAGATTAACTGTGCAGCCTGTGCATGTAAATATGTTGATTGTATGTGACTGTTTCCAGTGCTGCAGTGAGTCCAGCTGTCTGTGGGTGTTCAGCAGTGATGAAAGACTCTCTTTGTGCTCGTCTGCACCCTCAGTTTCCCCTCTTTCAGTGCATTTCTCTCCCAGAATCCCTCACACTCTTCTTCCAGGGTGGATCAACCGGATTAAACGGCAGGCAAACAGACGGTGGTGTGTGTTTGCTTCAGAGCGTTGTATCTTCACTGGCTCACTGCTAGTAAACAAATCCTCTCTATCTGATTGTGTTGCGTAACGGTTTGATCTGAAGGTATTTTCTGATGCTTATTGCAATAAAAGCTTGAAAGCAAACACACACCAGCGCTCGGTCTGAGCTCCTGTGATCATCTCTCCTTTGTTCGCTGCGTCATTTTTGGGCTTTGAAGTGACGCTGGTCACAGCGGTTTATGTGTAATGCTGGTCTGGTTTTGAATGTGTGTTTGTTGTGTTTGTAAATGCAGAATGTGTCTCACACTCCATCTGAGGAAGTTGAGTCAAGCATCACTATTTCTAGTGACAAACCCCTGATATATTTACATATTCATCTAAAAGTTGCTCTGGTTAGTGTTTGCAGTGTTGGGATGTTCGTTTACAGTATATCACTGCAAAGGTATTTCCAACTTTTTACCCATAAGGAAAAAACAAAAAAGAGTTTGCAGTGAGTGTATCACAAAATGAATCAGATTCTCCACACTCCCTTTCAGATTCTTCTCCTTCTTCGATCTTAACTTTGATCTTTACTGTGCTATAAGGTTTTGCAGCTTCATTTAAACAATATTTGAACTCCATAACCTCATGATGATCTTTACAATATCACTCAAAAATATACGTCTAGTTTTCAGAAAGATCATCATCATTAATTTCTAGGCAGCTAAAACAAAACAAACTCACTGAACCGATTCTGCTGGTGTGTGTTGATAACAGAACATTACATCCTGAAACCTACAGGAAAATTCCATCCCCACCCAACACACACACACACACACACTATCACAAACACACACATTTACAAACATGCATGCACACACACTCACTCGCACACAAGCTCTCACACAAACACACACACATCCACTCACACACACACAGACGTTTGAACTGGAGCTGGAAAATCACATTGTTTTGCTGCTTTTGTTTTTGACACTGTTGAAAAAGCAGCATATATTCTGGTTAGGAGTGTTTTGAAGCATGACCGCTGGATTGAGCTGGTCAAAAGCAGCTAGCTCCAGCTCAGGACCAGCATAAACCAGCTCAAACCAGCTGTCATGCTTCAAAACACTCCTAACCAGAATATATGCTGTTTTTTTTAGGAGTTTCTTTTTTCATTATGAATTTCTTTACAAAATTAACATTTATTTATATATTTAAATGTTTCACTGTATTGTACTGTGAAGGAGAAGCATCATGACCGTGTGCACCTCGTGATGGTCAATCAATGCGTGTTTGATCAAGTTCTCTTGTCTCGTCTGTCTCAGTGTTGCATTGATAACTATGAGGATATGGTGCGTATCCTGTTGGCTCACGGAGCGACGGTCAACGCTCAGGACAATGAGCTCTGGACGCCGCTTCATGCTGCAGCAACCTGCGGACACACAGGCCTCGTCAAGATCCTCATCCAGCAGTGAGTGTGTGTGTGTGTGTGTGTGTGTTGAGCTGTAGTTTAGGAACTAATTAAACCCCAGAAGTGAGTGAAATCTCTCTCTCTCTCTCTCTCTCTCTCTCATATATATATATATATATATATATATATATATATATAATGTATGTCCTTCACAAACATACATAAAAATGCAGTAAAAACAGTAAAATTGTGAAAAAATTTTACAATGTAAAACAGCTGTTTTCTGTGTGAATATATAGTAAAATATAATTTATTCTTGTGATAAAGCTTAATTTATTTAATTAAAAATACAGTAAAAATCACTAAATATTATTTAGGGCTGCACGATTAATCGCATGCTATTCTCACGCGCATTTCGTCAGTAAAGCCGGTTCCCTGATTACCGCTAAATCGCCATCACCTGTTTTTAAACTGAGCGCCTTTTAATAGACGGAGCCGTAGTTCACGGACAAGCCACGCAATATCGCGTTCATTATCGCAGGCGATTCATCTGCGATATGAACGCGATATTGCGTGGCTTTTCAGTGATCTACGGCTCTGTCTATTAAATACCGCTTCATTTGAAAGCAGGTGATGGTGATTTAGCGGTAATCAGGGAACCGGCTTTACTGACGAAATGCGCGTGAGAATAGCATGCGATTAATCGTGCAGCCCTAATATTATTACAATTTAAAACAGCTGTTTTCTATGTGAATATATAGTAAAATATAATTTATTCTTGTGATAAAGCTGAATTTATTTGATTAAAAATACAGTAAAAATCACAAAATATTATTACAATTTAAAACAGCTGTTTTCTATGTGAATATATAGTAAAATATAATTTATTCTTGTGATAAAGTTGAATTTATTTAATTAAAAATACAGGATAAATTTTGAAATATTCAATTTAAAACAGCTGTTTTCTATGTGAATATATAGTAAAGTGTAATTTATTCCTGTGATAAAGCTGAATTTATTTAATTAAAAATACAGTAAAATTTTTGAAATATTATTACAATTTAAAACAGCTGTTTTCTATGTGAATATATAGTAAAATATAATTTATTCCTTTGATAAAGCTGAATTTATTTAATTAAAAATACAGTAAAAATTTTGAAATATTATTACAATTTAAAACAGCTGTTTTCTATGTGGATATATAGTAAAATATAATTTATTCCTTTGATAAAGCTTAATTTATTTGATTAAAAATACAGTAAAAATTTTGAAATATTATTACAATTTAAAACAGCTGTTTTCTATATGAATATATAGTAAAGTGTAATTTATTCCAGTGATCAAAGCTGAATTTTCAGCATCATTACTCCAGTCTTCAGTGTCACATGATCCTTCAGAAATCATTCTGATATGATGATTTGCTGCTCAAGAAACATTTATGATTATTATCAATGTTGAAAACAGTTCATATTTTTGGAAACTGCCATACATTTTATTTTTCAGGATTCTTTCTGAATAAAAGTATTAATTTTGTGTATAGTGTGTATGTTTTCTCTCAGGGTTTGTGTCACACAGTTAGTCTTTCTCTCCGCAGCGGCGCTGACCTCTTAGCAGTGAACTCCGACGGTAACATGCCCTATGACCTCTGTGAGGACGACCCCACGCTCGACATCATCGAGACCGCCATGGCCAACCGAGGTGAGGCGTGATGTCATCAGACATTTATTTAGAGGATTTGATTGAGGATCAGAATCCAGGATGAGATCTGTGTGTTTATAGTTCAGATCTCATTACACGACGAGATGAGATTTGGAAAGATTGGATTTTTCCATTCTGATTATGACGTGAACAACAAAACAACATCATTAAAATCTCACAGTGAGTTATGAGGAACTGAGCAAATGTAATTTACAGAAAAGATTTAGATTAATTCATTTTGAGGTTGTGAATTATTTCCCAGTGTTTGATGATTTGTGAGCCTCCACCAGTCTTTATTCAGATCAGCTCTTCCCACTTCCTGTTTGATTGACAGCTGTATTGTCCAATCATTGTGTACATGACAGGCATCACACAGGAGATGATCAATGAGACGAGAGCAGCGGTGGAGAGGAGGATGCTGGGAGATATCCAGAAACTCCTGCAGGATGGAGCCGACGTCAACCACCACGACTCCCAGGGAGCCACGCTGGTACACACACACACACACACACACACACACTCACTCACTCGCACTTGCACTCTCACACACACTCACACACATGTACATGGACACACACTCACTCACACACACTCATTCACAAACATACACACACATGCACACAAACGCAAATGCACTCTCAACACACACACACACACTGTGTATATTTGTCTCCTCCTCCCGTCACTCTTCCAGCTCTCAGGTGTTTAGGGTTAATGCAGTGATTCACTGCTCTGCTCTCAGCTCATCATTCAGCAGTATAATGACAGATATCAGACGCTTTTACAGGAACATTGAATCAGCAACACATAAAACATCCTTTCACACGCTGCATGTGTCTGGCTGAGCGTTCGTGTGTTTGTGATGATGCTGAATCAAATGAAGTAAACTCGAATGAACATCAAAACCTGCTGAGCTGAAGACTTCAGTAGAGACAGAGATGAAGGCACATCGTCCCGCTCCTGTTGGCATAAAAAGTCTTAAATATCTTAAATGGTTTGAGAGAATTTCAAAGGTCTGGAAAACGGGAATCGCGATACGGCTTAATGTGATGATAACTTCAAAAGGCGATGACTTAATGAAATAAATGTGAGCGCTGCATGTGAATTTGAATTTTAACAATGGTGCTGCTTCTCTATTTTAATCAACCCATAGTTTTGTAAGCCAGTCAACAGCTAAAATTGTACACAGTTAATATAATAAGGTGTGTGTATATATATATATATATATATATATATATATATATATATATATATATATATATATATATATATATATAAACTTGTGGTCAAAAGTGACATCCGGATGGGATATTTGTTTTAAATGACCCTACAAGTTTGATTAAACCATCAAAATATAAGGATATATTTTATATTTTTAAACATTTTAAATATGAAGGAAGAACAGTACACTAAACTTGGTTAAGGTATTTATCTGGCAAAATTATTTGGCAAAAAAGTCAAAACTACAGATACAGGTTTTATTTTACTGTCTAAAAAAAAAGCATAAAAAGTTGACAGGAAAAAGCAAACATTGACTACAACATAATCTGTTATTAATGTTTGGTTGGTTCTCTCTTATGTTCATAATCTGGACAAAAATGATGATTATTAGAAAATCTTTAATAATATTTGTCATTATTAGTGACCTTGAGCTTTGGAAGTTGCTATAAAAATAAAAATTATTATTATTACTATATATATATATATATATATATATATATATATATATATATATATATATATATATATATATATATTTATTTATTTTTTTTTTTTTAATTAATACGAATATAACCATTTATAATTTTGACCTTTTCTTAAAAAAATGTAAAGGTTTATCATTTTAAAAAACTTTTTAAAAAAAAATATTTTTTTTTATTATATATACATTTTATTTGTTCAGATCTTAAAAGAACCTTAAATTTGATTTTAAAAACCCTGTTTGGTTTAGTTATTTTATTTATTATGGTCCGCACATACAAACGTTATTATATTTTAGTGCCAGTCCTGATGGATAATAAAGTTTCATTTGTAGTAGTTGCACATGCATGTCTAATTATTATTATTATTATTATGTAAATAAGATCTTGCAGGCTTCTTGCAGTTCTACATTGATGATGTTCGCATCAGGGTCATTATATGTTTATCGGTGTGTGTGTGTGTGTGTGTGTGTGTGTGTGTGTGTGTGTGTGTGTGTGTTTCCAGCTGCACGTTGCCGCGGCGAACGGTTACGCCCAGACCGCAGAGATGCTGTTAGAGGGCGGAGCCAGAACTGACATGAGGGATTCTGACGGCTGGACGCCATTACACGCCGCTGCTTGCTGGGGACAGGTGCGAGTTTAATTCATAAATATTATTATAAATCTATAATTTTTGTCTAAAAAAAAATAAACTAACTAAAATCTATATTGTTAGTTAACGTTAATAACCCTGGTATCCACAAATAAATATCAAATAACACACTCAATATGACACATATGGTGATTTATCACTAATAATAATAATAATGCTAATGAATATTAATATGATCTCCTCCCGCAGGTCCATGTGGCGGAGCTGCTGGTTTCTCACGGTGCCAATCTAAACGCCAAGACGTACATGGAGGAGACGCCCATAGGTACAAACTCTGAGATGATGCTCATTATCACTAAATAATCAGCCTGACAGGACGTGAAGATTACGATAACTGAACAAGATCCTGCTCATTATTACACCAGATCCATAAACACACACTCATATTGATTTGAGTATTGTAGATTAGCCTAAACGTAAGTTTCGCAAGTCTTTTCTTCTCTATAGTGACGTATATTGAGAGAAATGCTTTGCAAACAAGAACAAATGTAGGGCGGGGCTTGATTTTTTTATTTGGATGGTTGTGGTTTGCTATTGGTGGATCTCATGTGAGTGACAGGTTGCCCCACCCTCATAATCAGAGAAGAGATGCTGAAAGAGGGAGGAGAAGATATTCTGATTCAACATTAACATGAATTTAAAACAATAATGATAAATCATTTATAATAAACACTGCAATATTTCATAAAAAATAAACATTTTGATTTCATTTGACTATAATGTAGATGAAGACTGGACAAATATTACATTAATTTTTCAATTTTATTTATTATTATTATGAATCTACTTTTATCTAAATGTTGTGAGTGAATGTTTTTGTTTTCTGGCTCCAGCTGGAGACTCCTGAGCGTCTGCTCATCTGTGAAGGTTTATGTCGCCATAAAAATAATATTGTCCTTTAAGGCCATTTTTATTACGGTCAGTAGTCATAGTGACCATTTCAATTCAGATCGGGTTTATTTATATAGCGGGTGTGTCAAAGTAACGTCCATATGACAGTGATTTACAGCTATATATAGCATGTTATGTGGTTAGTTAATGTCATGTATTCAGTTAAGCATGAACTTGTTTAAAGGGTTAGTTTACCCAAAAATGAAGATTCTGTCATCAAGTACTCAGCTTCATGTTGTTCCAACCCCGCAAGACGTTCGTTCAGAACACAAATGAAGATATTTTTAATAAAATCTGAGCCTGTTCTGTACTCTCCATCTGAAACTACCACTTTAATGCTTTAGAAAGTACATAAAATCGAGTGGTTTGGTTAACATTTTCGCTTTATATGATGAACAGATTGAATTGATGAACTCGGACATGAGGGTAATTAATGACAGAATTTAAATAAAATAACCAATTAGTTAATTAAACGTGCACTGATTTAAAAACACTGAGAGAATCTTGATAACACTTTCTATGAAGAACATGCTTATAATGATTTATAGCCACAATTATACTAATTTATAAGTAAGTATTACTATTCTATAAATATATTTATAAAGATTTTATACTGCATTATAAGAACAGTTAAAGATACATTTATATTATTTTTATAATTACTTATAAGCCATGCATTTGCCTTGTGCATGCTCATAATCCATTATACACTGATTTATAATTGTTTGCTGTATCAACTAGTTAATATGTCTTTAATTGCTAAAGTTTGCATTAGAGGTCATGAATGGTAATTTTGATTCGTTAAATCTCCTCATGCATGGTATGTGCAGTTTGGAATTACTTTAAAATGATTGTTGCAGCGTTTTGCTAGTATGTAACATTAAAAAAAAGATACTTTTTTCAACTGTTTGTATTAATGATTTCAATTTTTTTATTTCATTACAGGAATTGTTGTTTATTAGTTACATTTACAAGCTTAAAATGTGATGCTTTTAATTTCTTAACATTTGATTTAGGAAAATTAAAGTGTTTTCACTTTACTTAAAGCCAACAATGATGTATTTATAGAGATTAGTAATGATTATTACTCACAATAAGTATTTATAAGAACACAACACAGCTATTAATAACAATATATTCACTAATTTGACAAATAAATCTGAATTAAAAATAATTTTAACTATAATATAACATTATAGCAGTGCAAGCTGAAAAAAATAAATTATTATTATTATTATTACTATATAAATAAATAAATAAATATAAATATATATATATATATATTTTTTTTTTTTTTTTTTTTTTTTTTTTATTATTAATTAATACGAATATAACCATTTACAATTTTGACCTTTTCTTACAAAAATGGTTAAAGGCAGAAATGTGAGGTTTATCATTTTAAAAAACTTTAAATAAAATGTTATTTACAGTCATTTTATATGATGTTTGTACAGTAACTATAGACATTGCCCTACTCCACCCATTATATATACATTTTATTTGTGCAGGTCTTAAAAAACCTTAAATTTGATTTTAAAATTTTTTTTGTTATTTTATTTATTAAGGTCCGCACATACACTTACAAGCTTAAAATGAGCACATTTCTTAACATTTGATTTAGGAAAATAAAGTTTTCACTTTACTTAAAGCCAACAATGATGTATTTATAGAGATTAGTAATGATTATTACTCACAATAAGTATTTATAAGAACACAACACGGCTATTAATAACAATATATTCACTAATTTGACAAATAAATCTGAATTAAAAGTCATTTTAACTATAATATAACATTAGCAATGCAAGCTGCACCTTTATAAATACATTCATGGAACCATACAACGGGCTAATTAATGCTTAATGAATTATGAACATGCATTGAAAAGGAAAATGCATGACTTATAAGTTATTATAAAAAATAATATAAATGTAACTATAACTGTTCTTATAATGCGGTATATAGTCTTTATAAACATGTCTATAAAATAGTAATACTTGCTTATAAATAAGTATAAAAGGAGCTACGATTCATTAAAAGCATGATCTTCATAGAAAGTGTTGCCAGAATCTTTAGTTCGGAATGTTGGACGTTGTTTCAGAACGTTCAGAGAACATTTTCATAATGTCTGAAGAATGGAATCTTCCGCATAATCTTTAAAATGTTTAAAAAACTGGACATTTCGAACGTTCAAAAAAGTAACGTTTTCTTAACTTAATGGGAAGAGCATTTGCAAAACGTTCCTAGAACATACTGAATTAATGATCTGAAATCCCATGATTCTTTTCTACCAGGACAAATTCATGAATAAATCAGTCGTGTGTGTGTGTGTGTGTGTGTGTGTTCAGATCTGTGTGAGGATGAGGAGTTCAGGAATCATCTGCTGGAGTTGAAGCACAAGCATGACATCATCATGAAGTCGCAGCTGAAGCACAAGACGTCACTGTGCCGCCGAACCAGCAGCGCCGGCAGCCGCGGGTACATGCTGACACCTGCTGGACACTCAGCAGCACTGCACACCAACAACACTCACTGTAACAGCTTTAAGAATGTTTCAAAGCAGCTTCACTGAAATAAACAGAATCAGTGATGCAAACTTCATCAGATATGAGACGAATTACAGAAGATTTAAAGGGATTTAAGGGAATAACAAACACTATTTTAGTCATTAAAGGGTTAGTTCACCCAGAAATGAAAATAATGTCATGTCGTTCCACACCTGTAAGACCTTGGTTCATCTGCAGAACACAAATTAAGATATTTTTGATGAAATCCGATGGCTCGGTGAGGCCTGAGCAATGACATTTCCTCTCTCAAGATCCATTAATGTACTAAAAACATATTTAAATCAGGTCATGTGAGTACAGTGGCTCAATATTAATATTATAAAGCCACAAAAATATTTTTGGTGCGGCAAAAAAAATAAATAACCACTTCAAAACTTTCAAAACACTGCTTCAGGAAGCTTCAGAGCGTTATGAATCTTTTATGTCGAATCATGATTCGGATCACGCGTCAAACTGATGAAATCATGTGACTTTGGCGCTCCGAACCGCTGATTCAAAGCTCCCTGAAGCAGTGTTTTGAAATCGGCCATCACTAAATAATTCGTTATTTTGTTTTTTTGGCGAACCAAAAATATTCTCGTCGCTTTATAATGTTAATATTGAACCACTGTACTCACATGAACTGATTTAAATATGTTTTTAGTACATTAATGGATCTTGAGAGAGGAAATGTCATTGCTCAGGCCTCACTGAGCCATCGGATTTCATCAAAAATATCTTAATTTGTGTTCTGAAGATGAACAAAGGTCTTACAGGTGTGGAACGACATGACATTATTTTCATTTTTAGGTGAACTAACCCTTTAAATAATTATTAGCTTTTTTAAATATATATATATTTTTTAAACGTGTTTGTAGGAAAGTGGTGCGGAGGGCGAGTCTGTCCGACAGACACAATCTCTGCAGGAAGGAGTATCAAACCGAAGCCATCGTATGGAGAGGAGGAAGAGAGGAAGAGGAGCGGGAGCGAGAGTCGGACCAGGAAAACAGCCATTCGGTGAGTCCAGAGTCAACTGCGTTGTGTGTTAACAAAACGAACACAAGTTTTGACTTCCTGTTTGTGCAGACGCAGCCTGATGACGGCCCTCAAGGGATCCTGAAGGACGGCGGGCGACAGAACGGCTGCATCTCCACTCCAGCGGCGCCCGCTTCTAACGGTGACCCCGCGACCCCTGACCCTCACGAGCCCGCGGCCTCCACCGAGGAGTCCAAGCCTAAGACGCTGTCCGAACTCAAAAAGCAGCGCGCCGCCGCCAAGCTCCTCCCTCAACCCGTCCTCAACGGTCACATGGGCAACGGCTCCACCAAAGCCAATCCCGAGGATCCAAGAATGCCGCTGGTGTCGTCCAACGGCAGCGCGGTTTACTTCACGCCGGCCAGCGGAGACCCGCCCCTCTTGAGATTCAAGCAGCCAATCGAAGACGAGGATCCCAAGAGTCACGGCTGCTGCTGCGTCTCGTAGATCCCAAGCGTCCGATGGAGGGTTGATTAAAGCGGTAGCAGTGCAGTTCATCCCCAGACTTGTTGCTCTGCAGGTTTTCCGATTTCGTTCCCATTCAGGAAGAGGTGAACGTGATCCTGATGCTCCCTACGAGGATTTATGGGTCGTTATTTATTCCGTATTCACGTCATTCGGTGTCTGTCCAGCTCGATTATGAGTGCCAAAGTCTTCCGGAAGATGGATGGCAGAAACGGCCCCTCCCCTCCCACTCCATTCCGAGTGCGTCTGATTGGCCGATGGAGGCCAAACGAAAGCAGTAGCAGCCGTGCAATTCATCCCCAGACTTTCGCTCCGATTTTATGAAGACGCGGAGTTTCCGATGAACCCTCTCTGAACCCTGCGCAGGAATGGGAACCTCTGAAACGAGGAAGGAAATGATCTCATTCAGGCTTCCCAGGTTAGATGTGTGGATTGCGCTTCTCTTTTTCACTTCCAGCCTCCGATCGGAGCGTTTATTCCACCTGCTTTCACATTCATGCTGTTGTACAGACGAATAAACCTTCCCAGTGTCCCTTGTGAGCGGCAGCGGCCCTCCGCTCTCCTGTACAGTATTTATTTGTATATGTGCATAGAGCCACACTTCTATAAGATTATTTATTGCATTGCAGAGAGATGAAGTGACTTACGGAGCACAGATGAGTCGAGACACGCCTGTATTTAGTATTTTTGTATGACCAGATGAAGTATTTGAACGTCTAACTCACATTTCACACTATAAAATCAAAGGAACGGCCTATTTTGTTGGTTATTTGAATGCATTTTAACCCCAAATGCAATTCCAATTCAAATAATGTATCAAATTTGTGCTGCAACAAATTGTCTTGAAATGTGAAATATGAGCGTTAGATGAAGAAAAGTGCCCTTCGTATCCTGCACATGATGCCCACTATGAAGGGTCCGGAGCGATGGGAGGGTTATTATTTATTCCGTATGTTGGGTGCCAAAGTCTTCCGGAAGATGGACCAATGAGGTTCCAGCGCCACTCTCGCAGCCCCTCCCGCTCCTCGACACTCGCCCCATTCATGCGTCAGAGGAGGGCAAGAATGTAAATAATCCCTGGAATGTGTTTCCTTCAGACGATGGAAATGATGTTCGGGGGCCAAAATCACTGACGGATTATAAAGGGCCACAAAAGTGTTCTGCTTCCACGTCACGATAAAGGGAAAAGAGCATCACAACTACTGATTTTATAATTACTGGAATACACTGATCACTGTATTAACATATTTGCAATAAATTGTATATTTTGTTCAGTTTCTAAAACGGTCTGATTTCTTTCCTCCTGTTGTTCTGTCACTGGCGTTTAGGGAAGTGATTATTGAGTCATCAGCGGTTTGATTAATCCACTGGCAGACAACCAACCACAATGAGTCAGCAGTAAACAACCAATGAGGAAGAGCGAAACACGTGCTTACTGTAAATAAAGATGCGGTCTGTTGTTTCCATCATTCCTCCTGTGTGATCCTGAACGCATCTGAAACGTACAAAAACATCAAACACCACATAAAAATGAAAGATTAACATATATTAAAAAATATGCACTAACATTAAAAAGTTTGGAAACATTACTACTTTTAATGTTTTTGAAATTAGTTTGTTATGCTCATTAAGCATGCATTTATTTCATACAGAAAAAACAATAATATTGTGAAATATTATTACAATTTAAAATAATGGTTTTCTATATTTTTTTGAATTTTCAGCATCGTTACTCCAGTCTTCAGTGTCACATGATCCTTCAGAAATCATTCTGATATGATGATTTGATTCTCACTTATTATCAAAGTTGGAAAACGTTGTGTTGCTTAATATTTTTTGGAAACTCTGAGACTTTTTTCAGGATTCATTGATGAATAAATAGTAAAAAAAGAACAGCATTTATTCAAAATAGAAATATATTCTAACAATATAAATCTTTAACTATCACTTTATATCAATTTAATAAATCCATGCTGAATAAAAAGTATTAATTTCTTCCAGAAAGAAAAAAAGAAATACTGACCCCAAACTTTTGAACAGTAGTGTATATTGTTACAAAAGATTTAATTTGAATAAATGCTACTTTTTATTCATCAAATAGCAAAACATATGTAATAAATCATCATATTAGAATGATTTCTGAAGGATAATGATGCTGAAAATTCAGCTTTGATCACAGGAATAAATTATGCTTTAAAGTATATTAACATTTTAAATTGTAATAATATTTTACAATATAAATTTTTTTGTATTTTTGAAATAAACGCAGGTTTGATGAGTAGAAGAGACTTCTTTTGAAAACATTTCAAAAACAATCTTTTGAATGGTAGTGTATATAAATATTTTATTATTAAATAGTTTGATTAACTGCACATTAAACGAGAGCTGTCATGCTTTAACATGGTGTTTGAACATAAATATGTGTGTACACAAGTACTCTATAATGATAAAAATCCACCACTCCTTATTTAATCCCTGTAAAACATCAACAGTCTCATAGAACAAGCCTTTCATTTTCTCAGCAATATCCTCCTGAGACCCAGAAATTAAAGTGAATTTAGTATTTTTTCACATTATTATATTGTTTAGAGCATAAGAAACTAATTAAAATTTTTGAAAAATTATATTTTATTGATATGTTACGGTATGTCCTCTAGTGGACTCCAGCGGCCAGCTGCATAAACTTATTAAGAACTATTTTGACCAACTTGCAGTTAACCAAAGGGTAATCAATGATATTTTTGCAATTCTACCTTTTTATGTAGCAGACTTCAAAATTTAGGACCACACTTCAAGAAAAATATTAGTGTCTTAACTATTAAGATTAGTCTACGTGGTTTATGCAACTGGCCCCAGGACTAAATTTGTTTAAAAAATAATATGGCATGAAATTACATGTATAGGCAAAAACAATGGGATTTTTTTTTTTTTTTTAATCACCAATTAATTTTAGTTTTGGTTAAAAACACATGATTGTATAAATATGATTCTCAACTATGTTATGAAAGATATAAAATTAATTGATATACCATTTTACTTATGTGGGTAAAATAGTCATACATGGATTTTCCCGTTCAATACAATGTATCTATTCACTGTATCTAATTTGCATATTAATGTGTTCTTGGAGCAACATGTAATGAAAAAATAATAATTTTTCACCCAGAAATGAAAATTCTGTCATTAATTCCTCACCCTCATGTCGTTCCACACCAATAAGACCTTCATCTTCAGAACACAAATTAAGATATTTTTGATGAAATCCGATGGCTCAGTGAGGCCATTTCCTCTCTCAAAGTCTAAAAACATATTTGAAACAGTTCGTGTGAGTAATATTATAAAGCGATAAGAATACTTTTTGTGCGCTAAAAAAACAAAATAAAGACTTTTCAACAATATCTATATGGGCCGATTTCAAAACACTGCTTCAGAGCTTTACAAATCAAATCAGTGAATCAGAGCGCCAAAGTCACGTGATTTCAGCCGTTTGATAGGAGATCCGAATCACACGCTTACATATATTTATATATAATCTATTTTTAATCTCTATAATAAAATGTATAATTCAGATTTTGATCTCCATATACATTTACATATATTATATATATCTTCCAAGGGGTTTTTTCCCTCCTAGGGGGTTTTTTCCACCCCTGGAAGTCAGCCGACACTGGCTTAATGTAGCACCATCTTGTATATGTTACATATTACCACGCTTGCTTGTACAGTTTATTTTTAACCACTTCCCTTTTTTCTGTGTTTCTAATATGTAAAGCTGCTTTGAAACAATTACCAATTGTAAAAGCGCTATATAAATAAATTTGACTTGACTTGACACTGATTCGAAACAAAAGATTCGTAAAGCTCTGAAGCAGTGTTTTGAAATCAGCCATCGCTAAATAAGTCGTTATTTTGTTTTTTTTGGCGCACAAAAATATTCTCGTCGCTTTATAATATTAATATTGATCCACTGTACATGAACTGATTTAAACATGTTTTTTGTACATTAATGGATCTTGAGAGTTTGAATGGCCTCACGGAGCCATCAGATTTCATCAAAAATATCTTAATTTGTGTTCTGGAGATGAACGAAGGTCTTACTGGTGTGGATGCTGATGCTGAGCCAGAAATGTCCCTGAGAGGTTGTGCGAAATTTCCTGCCCTGATAATGTTCCAGTTTACTCTCTTATGGTCCGGCTGTGATTCTTGGTAAATACAGGTCAATCACAGGTCAATCACAGGTCACAAAGGGTCAGAAGGAGGAGAAAGATAATGTTCATTTTCCTTTTTGATTTCAAATTAACCTCTCGACTTGTACAATTCAGAAAATGACTCTCAGTAGGGGATGAACACTTTGTGTTTCTGTGTTTTCTCTGACGGACCGGTCTTTATAAAACACCCTCTATCTCATAAAGCAGGAGTGAGACGAGGGTGTGACTCCATCAGTCCGTTTCCATCGATTCCTGATGGCGAAACAATCTTCTGAACTCCACCCGAGCAGACGAGTCCCTCGTAATGTAGAGAAACGCCTACAGCACTCCAGCATGACTTGACATTTATCCAGCGAGCTTCAGCTCTCCTTTAGTAAAGCATCGATGTGAACGTGATGGTTCATGTTGAAGTATTAGTTCAGATATTAATACATGAATATTTATGTCTACCTAATGTTCTTATAATCTTTCATCAATCAAGATTGTTTTATTGCTCAACAAGTTTAAACTGATTCAAACATTGCCTAATTTTTAGAGGTTTGCTTGTGCAAGACATTTATAACAATGCGGAAATTACTTGTTATAAAGGACTTATGACTGATTAAAATGCGCAAATGACTGTATTTCCTCATGTGTGATGAGGAAATACAGTCATTCACAAAGCTGAATAAAAAAATAATAATCAAAAATATGCTACAAAAGATTCTATTTCAAATAATAGAACTTTAGAATCCTGAAAAATAAAATGTATGACAAAAATATGAAACTTTTTTCAACATTGATAATAGAGTGAAGGATCATGTGACACTGAAGACTGGAGTAATGATGCTGAAAATTCAGCTTTGATCACAGGAATAAATTACACTTTACTATATACTCACATAGAAAACAGCTGATTTACATTGTAAAAATATTTCACAATTTTTACTGTATTTTTGATCAAATAAATGCAGTTTTTGTGAGCAGAAGAAACATTAACACATCTTACTGACCCCATTTCAGTTTGGAATAATAATATTTAAAAATTATTATTATTTTACCTTTATTTAATCATTTAAGAACATTTTAAGCTTTTGAAGCAAGATGAGCAATTAGAAATAATGATGATGCTCATTTAAAACATCTTGTGAATCTTTAGTCATTTCCTTATAAACGTCAAAGCATTTCAAAATCTAAACATAAGTTTCCTGTGCATAAATGCCACACAAAACGCGTTGGTTTTGATGACATGTCAATTACTCATGCAAGCAACGGATTTAAACATTATTTCCAAGATTGGTCATAACTCACATGAAGTTACAGAAAAAGTTTTAAAATTTAAATCTTTAAAGTAGCTAATTTAAGATGCATTTGAGTCATTCCACGAAACCAGTACGACTTACACATTTTTAGATTCTTTACTAAAATGTATCACTTTTCTGATCACCCCACAACATTAATGACTTATTTAACTTCCAGAAAAACATATTTTCCCATCTCAGGCATCAAATCCCTATTATTATTGCTCATTATTTTAAGTTATGGACACTATGGGAGCTCTCTGAATATTATTATAAAATGTTTTTGTGATAAAATCAACATTTTCCTATTAATCAGACGTCTCTCACACTAATTCAGTCATTGCAAATATAAAAGTTACATAAAGTCTCACACTTTTGCATCTAAAGCCTGAAATGGACACTTTTTGTGACAGAAAACATCATCATTTCTGATCAAAGACTAAAATCAGTGAACATTTCATAAAACTAACTTTAAATTACTTTTTCATAAACTAAACAATAAAAATAATAAAAATTTAGTTTTCGAGTTTTGGCCACTGCTCTAAATCTAGTGAATAAATGGAGATCACATGACATGCATGATATTAAGAAATCATGAATAATGTTGAAATAACAAAGATAATTTTCACAAGTAATAGTTTTCTGTCTTTAATTGATGTAACGAGTCGTTAATCTCGACAAACACAATTTCACAACATAATTTAGTTCTAATTATTAAAGAAGGTGCTGATTTGCTCACAATGTTGTTCAGAAGACTTCTATGATGTCACTTCCTATTAATGATGTCACATAAGCATCAGTTCATTATGGTTTGTGTAACGGGGTTGAGGGGTTACTGAGCTACGGAACTAAATAATGTGATTTTAATGAATAATCATGAATTTACTATGAAAAAAAACAGATGGATATTTATGGGAATGACAAACTGAAATTCTCATTTTATTATTCATATCCCAAGAACACTTTCATAGAAGGCCTCGAGGAATGTGACAAAACAGGTGGAGTCAACTGAAAAAAACTAAATAATTTCTAATATGAAGATCAAATGTGTGTCGTGTTTTTAAACATTATTAAAGGAGACATTTCAATGAATACGAAAATATATTTTAGTGACCCAACAGATAAAATACACTGAAAAAAGGGTCAGAGGGACTCAAATCATGAATGACTCTCATATGCAGATGCATGAACTGACTTGTTAGTGTTTGTGATGTAAACTGAGCTTGTTTTTCATGGCACTTTTCCAGCTTTAAGCAGCCTACATGTGGAATAATAATAATAATCCCTGCAGTCATCATCACTGATCTGTCTTATTTAAATGAGCAGGTGTTTCTTCACCACATCCTGGACGAGCTCGTGCTGCTGCTGCACGGAAGATCTGAATCTGAATCATGATGATTCGTGAGTTTAATCTGATCTGATCGCATGCATTTCTGTCTGTGTTCAGCATGTCCAGACAGGGATTGTTTCACAGCTGGACCTCAAAGAGCAAAGGACAGTTTCACAAGACTATGCGCGCGTGACGCTTATCTTAATTCGCTTTGAAAGTGAATTAGTCGAGCTCGTGTGTGTTGTCGGAGGGAGGCGGGTCTTCACGGACTGATCACCGATCAGCTGGGGCGGGATCGTCTCTGTCTGCACGCTCGGATCATATTCAGCTTTATTCCAGTCCATGTCGAACGATGTTTAGGAGCGTTTCTGGAGCGTCTTTGTTGCTGCAGCGTCTGAACGTGCAACTCGACGCGTCCTGCTCATTGCGTAATTACCGCGCGATGCGCTGCTGTCGGGTTTACCGGAGGTTAAGCGCATGCAAAGCCGCTGTTTTATTCCGTCCCTGTTCGTTCGGACTCGAGCACGAGATTCCGTTCGGATCGTCGTCGGTTCATGTCGTCGCGCGCGCGCGAATGGCGGCGTTTGCTTTGAACGCGCCGCGAGAATACAGAGACTCGACGAACGAACTCGAATCGTTTCTGTCGGTTCGTTCTCCAGCTGCTGTCATGATACACGCGAGACGATCGTCCACGACGCCAGAGAAAACGCGAGATGAACGCGCCGCTAATGTGCAATCGGTAAGCCAGAGTTATTAAACTGACCAGTTATTGCTGTTAAATATTATTTATTGATTGCTCAGTAATGTTTATTCAGCAGGTTATGGCGTGGCGCACATAGTTTCCGCTCTTATAGTATCCAAACAGCCGCAGGAGTTTGTTTTGCATTGTTTGTTCTGTCACGTGGTTGCTCTTGTCATCATATTTCAGGCTCGTTTCAGTGTTGTTATTTTTACTTCCTCTGTCTTGATGCAGAAAATCTTCCTCGAAGTTACTACAGACTCTCTGTTCTGTCTGTGTTTCTCTGTTCGTGTGTCACGGAGCATCATAGATGACCATCATGCTATTATCCTGCTGTATGCATCTGTCAGGTGGATCAGTCTGTCACCAGGTTTCACAAGTCCTGCATAAGCAGCTGATGAAGTTTGTCCTCTTTCACTTTCACTGGAATGTCAAACTAGAATGAAGATCATCCAGAGATGACGCTGCTGTTTCTCTCTCTGTGGCAGCAACTCTATCCCACAGGCCTCCACTGTTATTTGTTCCCAGGATTTGCTGGGGTCAGCAGGGCATCTGGTATTTTGTATCTGTATCTATTGATAGTTTTTGAGTATTTTATCAGTTTTTTGTATGTTGTATCAGTATTTTTTTTTAATATTTGAGTATTTTGTTTCTGCACTTTTTGGTATTTTTGGAGTATTTTTATCAGTATTTTTGAATATTTTGCATATGTACTTTTGTGAGTATTTTGTATCAGTATATTTTGGTATTTGAGTATTTTGCTTCTGCACTTTTTGGTATTTTTGGATTTTTTTTAGTATTTTTGAGTATTTTGCATCTGTACTTTTTTGAGGATTTTGTGTCAAGTCAAGTCAAGTCAAATTTATTTATAAAGCGCTTTTACAATTGGTAATTGTTTCAAAGCAGCTTTACATATTAGAAGCACAGAAAAAAATCAGTATTTTTACAATCAGTATCAGTATTTTTGTACTTTGGAGTATTTCTATTAGTATTTTGGAGTATTTTGTATCAGTATTTTTTGAGGATTTGTTTCAGTACTTTTTGGTATTTTTGTAGTATTTTTGTATCAGTATTTTGTATCAGTATTGAGTATTTTGTATTTACTTTTCGGTATTTTTGGAGTTTTTTATCAGTATTTTTTGGTATTTTGGAGTATTTCTATCAGTATTTTTGAGGATTTTGTATCAGTATTTTTGGGGTATTTTTGGAGTATTTTTTATTAGTATTTTTTTGAGGATTTGTATCAGTATATTTTGGTATTTGAGTATTTTGCTTCTGCACTTTTTGGTATTTTTGGATTTTTTTTAGTATTTTTGAGTATTTTGCATCTGTACTTTTTTGAGGATTTTGTTTAAGTATTTTTGTACTTTGGAGTATTTCTATTAGTGTGTTTTGAGTATTTCTATCAGTATTTTGGAGTATTTTGTATCAGTATTTTTTGAGGATTTGTTTCAGTACTTTTTGGTATTTTTGTAGTATTTTTGTATCAGTATTTTGGAGTATTTTGTATTTACTTTTCGGTATTTTTGGAGTTTTTTATCAGTATTTTTGAGGATTTTGTATCAGTATTTTTTGGTATTTTGGAGTATTTCTATCAGTATTTTTGAGGATTTTGTATCAGTATTTTTGGGGTATTTTTGGAGTATTTTTTATTAGTATTTTTTTGAGGATTTGTATCAGTATATTTTGGTATTTGAGTATTTTGCTTCTGCACTTTTTGGTATTTTTGGATTTTTTTTAGTATTTTTGAGTATTTTGCATCTGTACTTTTTTGAGGATTTTGTTTCAGTACTTTTTGGTATTTTTGTAGTATTTTTGTATCAGTATTTTGGAGTATTTTGTATTTACTTTTTGGTATTTTTGGATTTTTTTTAGTATTTTTGAGTATTTTGCATCTGTACTTTTTTGAGGATTTTGTGTCAAGTCAAGTCAAATTTATTTATATAGCGCTTTTACAATTGGTAATTGTTTCAAAGCAGCTTTACATATTAGAAGCACAGAAAAAAATCAGTATTTTTACAATCAGTATCAGTATTTTTGTACTTTGGAGTATTTCTATTAGTATTTTGGAGTATTTTGTATCAGTATTTTTTGAGGATTTGTTTCAGTACTTTTTGGTATTTTTGTAGTATTTTTGTATCAGTATTTTGGAGTATTTTGTATTTACTTTTCGGTATTTTTGGAGTTTTTTATCAGTATTTTTGAGGATTTTGTATCAGTATTTTTTGGTATTTTGGAGTATTTCTATCAGTATTTTTGAGGATTTTGTATCAGTATTTTTGGGGTATTTTTGGAGTATTTTTTATTAGTATTTTTTTGAGGATTTGTATCAGTATATTTTGGTATTTGAGTATTTTGCTTCTGCACTTTTTGGTATTTTTGGATTTTTTTTAGTATTTTTGAGTATTTTGCATCTGTACTTTTTTGAGGATTTTGTTTAAGTATTTTTGTACTTTGGAGTATTTCTATTAGTGTGTTTTGAGTATTTCTATCAGTATTTTGGAGTATTTTGTATCAGTATTTTTTGAGGATTTGTTTCAGTACTTTTTGGTATTTTTGTAGTATTTTTGTATCAGTATTTTGGAGTATTTTGTATTTACTTTTCGGTATTTTTGGAGTTTTTTATCAGTATTTTTGAGGATTTTGTATCAGTATTTTTTGGTATTTTGGAGTATTTCTATCAGTATTTTTGAGGATTTTGTATCAGTATTTTTGGGGTATTTTTGGAGTATTTTTTATTAGTATTTTTTTGAGGATTTGTATCAGTATATTTTGGTATTTGAGTATTTTGCTTCTGCACTTTTTGGTATTTTTGGATTTTTTTTAGTATTTTTGAGTATTTTGCATCTGTACTTTTTTGAGGATTTTGTTTCAGTACTTTTTGGTATTTTTGTAGTATTTTTGTATCAGTATTTTGGAGTATTTTGTATTTACTTTTCGGTATTTTTGGAGTTTTTTATCAGTATTTTTGAGGATTTTGTATCAGTATTTTTTGGTATTTTGGAGTATTTCTATCAGTATTTTTGAGGATTTTGTATCAGTATTTTTGGGGTATTTTTGGAGTATTTTTTATTAGTATTTTTTTGAGGATTTGTATCACTATATTTTGGTATTTGAGTTTTGTTTCAGTACTTTTTGGTATTTTTTGAGTATTTTTATATCAGTATTTTGTATCAGTATTGAGTATTTTGTATTTACTTTTCTGTATTTTTGGAGTATTTTGTATCAGTTTTTTTTGGTATTTTGGAGTATTTCTATCAGTATATTTTGAGTATTTTATTTTTGTATCAGGATATTTTGGTATTTGAGTATTTTGCTTCTGTACTTTTTGGCATTTTGGGATTTTTTTTAGTATTTTGTATCAGCATTTTTTGGTATTTTTGGAGTATTTTGCATCTGTACTTTTTTGAGGATTTTGTATAAGTATTTTTGTACTTTGGAGTATTTCTATCAGTATGTTTTGAGTATTCCTATCAGTATTTTTGGAGTATTTTTGTAAGTATTTTTGAGTATTTTGTATTAGTATTTTTTTTATGATTTTGTATCCGTATTCCTGTGTGTGTGTGTGTGTGTGTCAGGCTGTGACTGTGGCAATAACACTCTAGTTTTATAACGCATCTCACTTTCAGTCTGATCCCACAGGCCTTGACTGTTATTTGTTCCCAGTGTTTGCTGGGGTCAGTGGAGCGCCTGGCGTGTGTCCACAGGTTTTGTTGGATTAGTGAGTGTTTGAACGGTCACACGTGGCCTTCACGCATCATCTGCTTCCCTCCCTTTGGTTTTAACTTTATAATACACTGTTTAATTTGATAAATTCTAATGCATTGTAATGTTTATTACTAGAAAATAACAATCGCATAAAATCTGCATACCAAGACAGGGTTGCAAACTTCATATAAAAAAACTGCTAACCTTCGATTTTTATTTTATATATTAATTTTATATATATTATAATGTGTCTGTAACATCTCACTCAGCTTCTCCAGATGAATGTGTGTAGATTGTGATGTTGTGTGTGTGTGTGTGTGTGTGTGTGTGTGTGTGTGTGTGTGTCGTCTGAGGCCCTCAAACATTCTTATCTCACACAAAACACCATTGTGTCTGTTTGAACATTGGCATGTTGCCCTACACACACACACACACACACACACACACACACACACACACACACACACACACACACACACACACACACACTTTTTTGTATGGAAATGAAAGCTTGTGTTCTTTGTGTTTGTTGGAGCTGGTTGGATTAGGTCAGGTTTTTGGCTCACAGGTCAACATAATAACTGGTGTCACATGAGGATGAACACAAACACTGATTTAGTGTGTGAATAGACCGTTTTCATTGATGTTTGGATTCTGAACTCAAGTCACACATCAAATCTACTGTACTGGACGATTAGACCTAAAATTAGATCTTACATTCCATCTGATGTTTACTTCTGAAGAACTTCAGTCATTGGCTCATGAAGGAGTCACTCTAGAGCTTCTGCGTTCTGATTGGCTGTGGACCGGTGTGAAGCCCCTCCCATCGAGGCCTTTCGGCAGCTTTCACTTTAAATCTTTGCATGCTGCTGCTGCGTCTTTAAGAGTCATTTTCAGCGGTCAGATCTATGAAATCTTTCTTCTCTAAATCTGTCAGCAGGATCACGTGACGTCTGTGTCCAGCGCTGAAGGTCAAGGGTCAGACGGGAAGCCCAGTAAGACGCAGCAGCTCAGGAAGGTGTTTAAGGAATACGGTGCCGTCGGCGTCTCGTTCCACATCGGAATCTCCCTCATATCTCTGGGGATATTCTACCTCGCTGTGTCCAGGTGAGATTCACGTGTTCATTTCACCAAACTACAGTCAGGTTTATCTTCATCAGATATTCTGCTGTAAAGACAGTAGTGTGGTTATTCAGCTCAGTCCAGGTTATTTTTAAAGGAATATTCAACGATAACTTCAGTCAGAATCTGTACTAATGTGTCAAACCTGTAAATCATCTACAGCTTTATAAAATGTTACATGAAGAATAGAAATGCTGATTATTATTAAAGCAGTAAAGCACTTGTAGGGTGACAGTAATAGTTATATATCCAGCTTTATTCTCATACATACAGTAGAGTACAGTACTGTACAGCGAGATATACTATATAGCAAATCTGCTGCTTGATTGTTTATATCGTTTCAAAATGCAACTATATTATCGTCCAGCTCTAATCTGACAAATGCAACTATGAGGCGTGAAGTTATTAAGATATTATAAATGAAGTGTGCTGTGAAAAACCTATACAAAGAAATTTGACTCTGCTTTGTGATAGACTGATATATAAATTTGCCAATGTTTGTTCAGGTTTAACCTTAACCAGCACTTTTATTAATGGATATTAATTATATTTATTATTTTGTATCAGTATTTTTACTGATTTTTTTGTAATTTGTATCAATTTTTAGTATTTTTGGAGGGTTTTTTGAGTATTTTGTATCAGTATTTTGAGTATTTTCTTATCAGTATTTTTTGAGTACTTTGTAACAGATTTTTTTGAGTACTTTATCATATTTTTTTGTATTTTGTATCAGTATTTTAGTGATTTTTTTTTTTTTTGGTAATTTGTATCAATTTTTAGTATTTTTGGTGGGTTTTTTTGAGTATTTTATATCAGCATTTTGAGTATTTTTTTATCAGTATTTTTTGAGCACTTTGTATCAGTATTTTTTTTTTTTTTAATTTTTATCAGTATTTTTAGTGATTTTTATTTTTTTGTAATTTGTATCTTTTTTTGTATTTTTTTGTGTTTTTGGAGGATTTTGCATCATCATTTTAGTATTTTCTATCAGTATTTTAGTGATTTTTTTTTTGTAATTTGTATAAATTTTTAGTATTTTTGGTGTTTTTTTGAGTATTTTATATCAGTATTTTGAGTATTGTTTTTAATCAGTATTTTTGAGCACTTTGTATCAGTATTTTTTTTTTTTTTTAATTTTTATCAGTATTTTTAGTGATTTTTTTTTTTTGTAATTTGTATAAATTTTTAGTATTTTTGGTGTTTTTTTGAGTATTTTGTATCAGCATTTTGAGTATTTTTTTATTAGTATTTTTTGAGTACTTTGTATCAGTATTTTTTATTTTTATTTTGTATCTGTATTTTTAGTGTTTTTTATTTTTTGTAATTTGTATCCTTTTTTGTATTTTTGGTGTGTTTGGAGGATTTTGTATCAAAATGTTTCTTATTATTTTGGATCAGCATTTTGAGTATTTTGTATCAGTTTTTTTGTATCAGTATTTTTAGTGACTTTTTTTGTGTGTGTAATTATCTTTTTTTTATTATTTTTGGTGGGGTTTTTTGGAGGATTTTGTGTCCGTAATTTTTTTTTTGAGTACTTTGTATGAATATTTTTTGAGTATTTTGTATGTTTTTTTGTATCAGTGTTTCTACTGATTTTATTTTTGTTTTAGTATTTTTGGTGTTTTAGGATTTTGTATCATTTTAATATTGTGTATCAGTATTTTGAGGATTTTGTATCCTTTTTTTGTATCAGTATTTTTAGTATATTAATAATATTTTATTTGTATCAATTTTTTTTGTATTTTTGGAGGATTTGGTATCAGTATTTTTGAGGATTTTGTACCAGTATTTTTTTTAATATTTTGGATCAATTTGGAATCCGTTTGAATCAGCATTTTTTAAAAAAGTTTTTTAGTGTTTTTTATCAGTATTTTTGAGCATTATTATTATTATTATTATTATTATTATTGATAATTTTGTGTCAGTATTTTTTTAAGTTTTTTTGAGTATTTTGTGTCTGTACATTTTGGTATTTTTTTTATTTTTAATTTTTTCATGTAATTTGAAAGACGTCATCATTGAATTTATTTAGAAGAGTTCTGAAAAAGTGACCCAAGTATTGAAGAACTGGTCCTACCGATCATAACAGTATATAAATGACTGCAGCTATTGATATCTTGTTTTTGTGTTTTCAGCGGGTTGGACATGACGGCTCTGTTGTGCAGACTGGGCTTCAGCGAGGCTCTGGTTCAGTCGAAGTTAGCCACCGGCACGAGCACGTTTGTTCTGGCGTACGCCGTGCACAAGCTCTTCGCCCCGCTGCGCATCAGCATCACGCTGGTGTCGGTGCCGCTCATCGTGCGACACCTCAGGAAGACGGGACTCTTCAAAGCCAGAACATCCGGCCCGTGAGCCTCAGCTCCAGAACTCACCACACATTCATAAGCTTCTCTAGATGTCTTATCAGAGCATTTAGTTGATCGTGAACTCACTACAATAACTTATTCCCCTCTGACAAACGCATCAGTGCATTTGCTGATTCTGCAGTACCTCATTTGGACGGGTGATGGTGACGTCAGATTCTGCTTTGCTGTGTGTACATTTACATACATATGTACATGCATGTTTACACGACCAACTCTTACACTGAAAAACATCCCGTCTTTCCTCATATTTCTGTTGTTTTCCAGCTCAAATATCGAAACATTCTTAAATCACGGTACATTTACTGGAGAAGCAAAATGAAACGTTTGATCAAAATGAAGTGAGTTTGTGTTTAAAACAAGAACAAATATCTGTCAAAATAAACTTAATTCAAAGGGAACATCTCGTTTTAAGCACAAACTGATTTGAAGACTCAATATCTTCAGTCATTTCTCTTCTCCAGTAAATGTTTCTTTATTTAAGAATGTTTCAATATTTGTGCTGGAAAACGAGACAGAAACACTGAGGAAGAACGTGATGTTTTCCAGTGAATCATGATGAACTTCGAGTGCCTCGTTTGGACGATCAGGTCTTTATGAATGTTCTTTAGTTTTAAGCTCTGCAATCCTTAAATGAAGTGTTAATTTTATCAACTGTGTTTTTTGTAAATTAAGCTGTTAGCGAAGGCAGTGCTTTGATTTAGTTCACACTAATACTGCCTCAATCAAATGGGCTTTTGAGGATTTTTCAGGACATTTTTGTGACTGTTGATTATATTGAAAGATTGATTGTGTAATGTTGTATAGACAATGTTATATTTGACTACATCTAATTATAAAATAAAATATTTGCCCAATGAGGACTAACTAGGTTGTGATTTTTACGTAAATGCTTTTTGAGCATATGATCATAAACTACAAGAACACACAGTCTGTTTGTCTATATCAGCAGCGCCCTCTAGTGCTCTCACCTGATATTAATATTCCTGCAGTGTATTAAAAACTGATGTTGATACTGTGCAAAAACAAACTATACCCGTGTATAGTAAAGTTCTCACAAAAATGACTTTTTTTCAGTGAAACATACAACTGCTACATTCAAAAACAACTGACAAAAAATCTCAATTGAAATGGTTTCACTGCCCACAGAAATGTTTCAACAGCTTCATGTGTCTGAGGCGCAGTTCCGTCAGTCGTCAGCAGGTGTCAGTGTTGGATCAGAACAATCACCATGATTCTGTGTCTGATTATTATTCCTCTGTGATGAATCAAAAATGAATGTTTGTCCTAGAAAAGCACTGTAATATTCACTTCTGAAAGATGATATCAGTTTAGCATATTTATTATATAAATGAACATTATACATCATAGTTAATACTGATTTAATCACTCAAGTTCAATTATGCTCATCTTATAAGTATATTCAGTATATTTATTTACAATATTGAGCTTGCTTTATTGCACTCTAAGTATGAGCTCAAATATTTTTCATTTTTACAGCACTTTATACAGTACAGATTGTTTCAAAGCAGCTTCACAGTAAAAGAATGATGGAAACTTCATCAAATGTGAGACATTCAATTTCAAAATAAGTAAATACATAATACATACATTCATATACATACAAACACACACATACATACATACATACACACACACACGCATACATACATACACATACATGCATACATACATACACACACACACATACATACATACATACATACACACACACATACATACATACATACATACATACACACACACATACATACATACACATACATGCATACATACATACACACACACATACATACATACATACATACAT
>NC_090241.1:36718140-36895640 GCF_024489055.1 Chanodichthys erythropterus
AAGGCCATTTGACTAATGGTGCGTTCACACCAGACACGAATGAAGCATTAAGCGCGAGTGATTTACATGTCAAGTCAATGAAAAGACGCGAATAGACATCCTGCGGCAATTGGAGTCAAATTAATGCCTTAAAGTTTTGCACAAAAATAAAGTTTTGCAAAACAAAAAAAGAATTGAGCAATAAAAAAAATTTTTGCAAACAAAAATAAAGAATTACAAAGGAAAAAATAAAGTATTGAGCAGAAAAAAAAAAAAAGTTTTGCAAACAAAAATAATAAATTGCAAAATAAAATAACGTAGTGCAAAAATAAAAATATAATCAATTACAAAAATCAATGACATTTTATTCTGCGTTTCAGTCAAGCGTGCGCTCATGATACTGGTTTTCCTTTGCGCTGCACTTTTCTGTGCGGTTCTCTTTATGGCACTGGTTTGACGTGGGGGTGGAGTCAAGAAACGGGGGCACATTGATTTTTTTAATTGATTATATTGATTATATTTTTATTTTTGCACTACTTTATTTTATTTTGCAATTTATCATTTTTGTTTGCAAAACATTTTTTTATATCTCAATTCTTTTTTGTGTTTTGCAAAACTTTATTTTTTGTGGAAAACTTTAAGGCATTTGACTCCATAGCGGCGCGATTCGCGCGAATGAGGCGGCGTTAATTGAGCGTTTCGGGCGTTTGACGCGCGTAACGCGTGATTAGGGCAAGTAATTTCCCTTGCGGTATTTTTGAGTGGCTCGATAGCGCGATATGCAGTATTACCACCAAATATTATATATATATATAATCTGTGTAACCAGATCATATTCGAAACAGGAAGTTAGGAAGAGAATGTCAAAATAAGGGTCTACATTACAGAACATAAACCTCACAATAAGATCAGCTATTGTTATATGTAAAATACTTACTTACGATCCTTGAATCTGACTAAACAAGAAACTTTCTGCTGATATATCACGAGTATAAGCAGAACTACTCATCTCTGTGCATTCTAGACAGTTAAATTGTTGCGCCACAAGGTGTTTTTGATTCTTCAAACCGTTCATTCAACTGCACGCTCAAAAACGTTAATTCATTCAAAGAGAGATGTAAAGAAACAAGCTGTTGAAATCATTTTTACTTTGAGCGCCATTTTATAAGGCTCAGCTCGATGCTAAGGCAAAGAAAAAAGGACACGGCATTTTTTCACAAATATATATATGTCTCGGCCTGAAGGACAGGTAATTGCACGCGCTCAGTTGATCTCGCTCACATTCACTGTCTGTTTAGGCTTGTTTGGTGCAAATCTACGGTACAAATCACCAAGGTACACATTATGCTATCATTACTAACTTATTGAATATTTAGTACTCATGCATGAAGTGTAAAACGAGAAGGACGTAATCTTTCAAAAAATAACATGCAAATATCGCGGTTGCTGCAGTTTTTCCAGTCCCCTGCGGTTGGCTCGTCAATAGTATTACGATTACGAAATTATGTATGTATTATCGTATTACGATATTGCGGATATCGCGACAGCCCTACGCAAGATTCGCGCAAATCGTGCAAGTTGAAAAATCTGAACTTTGGTGAAAATTCGCACAGCGTTAACCAATCAGGAGCTTGCTCTAGTAGTGACATGATTATGACGTAGCGAGCGTAGTTGGACGCTTGAACATTTTGAGTTTACTCGCTTCATTCGCGCGTGAGATTCACTTCACAACAGATGCAAATTCGCGTCATGAGAGCGGCTTCTTCCAGGCTCGTTTCTGCACACTTCCTCTGAATAAACACATCAACTCTTCAGCAGGACAGATACGGCGAATAAGCTCGATTTGCAGGCTTTAGCTTGCTAGTACTCTCAATATGCATATATAATAGCGTTTTTTTTTACAACTTACCAGATTGTCCGACCTCCTCACTCACTTTCTTCCAAGCAAGATCCTTTTTATTCCTGTTTCTATAAAAGTATGAGGATGTATCGTACAGCGACGATGATTTTGTCCTCCGTTGTTGTCTCGGATTTCTGTCTCCACTTGATACATCGTAATCACGTCACCACTAGAGCAAGCTCCTGATTGGTTAACGCGGCGCAAATTTTTGCCAAAGCTCAGATTTTTCAACTTACGCGCATCAAACGCCCAAAACACTCAATTCACGTGCCTCATTCATGCGAATCGCGCCGCAGGATGCGCGTCTTTGCATTGACTTAACATATAAATCACTCGCGCTTAACGCTTCATTTGCATCTGGTCTGAACGCCCCATTAGTCTTTGCACGTTCACTTTGTAAACACTGGATCGGTACTTCCACCTACGTCACGCGTGACCTTTCCAACATGATTACGTCATGCATGGAGCATCACAGAGCAGTGCAAGATGAGCATTTGTGGTTAAAAAGTATATAATTAGTTTTTTTTTTAATAAAATGTCCGATGGTTTCTCTAGGTAAGACTCTTATTCCTCGTCTGGGATCATGTAGAGCTCTTTGAAGCTGCACTGAAACTGACATTTGGACCTTCAACCCGTTGAACCCCAGTGAAGTCCACTATATGGAGACAAATCCTGGAATGTTTTCCTCAAAAACTGACATCTTGGATGACATGGAGGTGAATAAATTATGAGGAAATGTTAATTCTGAAGTGAATTAATCCTTAAAACTGAGTGTTATAGTGTAATTATACATTTAAGTACTGAGTAATAGTCATTAACTACATGTAATTCATAGGATTAAGGGTTGGTTTAGTGTTAGTTGCATAGAGTTATGCATAATTTATAGTAACTACTACAGTAAATACATGTGAAGTGTAACAAGGACACTAAAATAAAGTGTTGCCTATCATAATCTTTGATAATGTTCATGTTAGTTCAGAATGTTAACAGATACAACTTTTGATCTTTAATAATGATAAATAATTAATAAAACATTGTATTCCAGCTCTTTCTGAGTACCTCCTGATGTAACGGCGTTACTCCAGCCGTCAGTAGGTGGCGCTCTCGCTGCTCCTCACGCTGTAACATGCCAGCTCACACACTCCTCAAACAGTCCGCAACGCAAACAGACACACAATTTCTTTCAATTAGCACGAGTCGGGCAGCTCAATAAATTTCAGTTTGTCGTGGGAGACGCGAGGGCGCTGTACTTCGACTCGCCGCAAATGAAGAGTAATGTGAGAGCGAGCGTGAGCGTGAGCCGCTCCTCAGCCTGCTAACCAGACACACACAGATGACCGTCAAACACACACACCAGCAGTTTATCAATTAACTAGCAGTCTCAGGGAACAGAATAAACGAGATGAAACGAGATCATCTCAAGAACAGAAGAGGCGAGATGAAGCCTTCAGGTCTCTTCATAATGATGGAAGATATTGAGCGTCGCTCCTCAAATGAAAGACATCTGTCACGGATCGGGGGTCTTTCCTCTCTAAAGGAGCGTAATATCAATAATATTAACTTCGGCACATAATAAACCTGCGGCTTGGACACAAATCAGCGACTGCAGCCACACGCAGATCTTTTACTGCTGCGAGAAGGTGCTGGAATCGATTTTGCAATCTGGGGGCTCATGAACGGAAAATACGAAGCGGAGGATCACTGCGATCCTGAGGATCCTGACGCATGAGGTCTGCTGACCCAAAGAAACGTGATTAATCAGAGGTAAAGATGAAGAGAGCGCAGATGACCTCAAAACCTCAGACGAGCAGAACAGAAGCAGAGCAGAGATGATGATGATGAAGAAGATGAAGAAGGTGATGAAGGTCTCGGCCTCTTTTCCACTGAAACGGTGCCATAGACTCAACCGGAGGATCGGAGAAGCTCCTTCAGAACCAGACCATGATCCATCAACTGATGTTACTATAACCTGCACACAAACAAACACATTATCTTACAAAAACAAGCAAAATATATATATATATATGTGTGTGTGTGTGTGTGTGTGTCAATAGATTCATTTATTATTTTACATATTTTTAGATTACAATTTACTTGCCATTTTGCCTATATTGTTTGGAACAGCAGATATTTGTCTATTATAATCTATGTATTTTTATCTTATAATTTTTTATAAATATACATTATTTTTAATAATAATATATAATATGTAAATTCACTAATGTGTAATTTTGCATTCCAAAAATGCAAAGAATAAATATTTAAATATGCATTCATTTTATATATATATATATATATATATATATAAAATGAATGCATATTTAAATATTTATTTTTTGCATTTTTGGCTATGGCATATGACAGCAGAGATTTCAATATTATATATATTTATTACTCATTACTAATATATATATATATATATATATATATATATATATATATATATATATATATATATATATACACACATTATTTATATATTATTTATTTATTTTATATATAATATTTTTATAATATTAAAATTGATTTTTGGGATATAATATATTCATTTTTGCTTTTTCATAAAATGGCAAAGACTTGATTTCTAAGGAAGCCTGTTTCCGCCACAAAAAAAATAAAAATAAAAAGAGTAATTGCGACTTTTTATTTCTGAATTCTGACTTTATAAGTCGCAATTGCAAGAAAAAAAGTCAGAATTCAGAGATAAAAAGTCGCAATTACTCTTTTTATTTTTTTATTTTGTGGCGGAAACAGGCTTCCACAGATTTAAACTATTGTAATAATAATAATAATATATATATATATATATATATATATATATATATAATTAAGTTTTAAATATATTATTATTAATATATAAACTGTAATTTTTATAATATATAACTTGCATTATATATATATATATATATATATATATAAATATCAAGATAAATAAATAATATATAAAATAAATAATATATAAATAATGTATATTTATATTTTTTTCTTTTTTATAAAAGACTTGATTTCAACTATTGTAATAATAATATATATATATATATATATATATATATATATATATATAATTAATATAATGAAGTTTTAAATAATTATTAATATATAAACTGTAATTTGTATAATATATACAATTTTATATATATATGTAAGATTAATTTTTGACACACATATATATATATATATATATATATATATATATATATATATATATATATATATATATATATAATTTTTTGGAGGGGTATTAATTCATTTTTGGGATATACATTTATTTTTGCTTTTTTATATATATACAATGAATATATATATATATATATATATATAGTATAGGAGAGGGGAAGGGGGACATAATTATGAACATGATATGCACAATTATGAAGAGTATAATATAACATGAATTAGTTTGTTGTATATTTCTCTATGTTCGTCAGAACAGACCCGAGACGAACATGAGCTGAGAGCAGGAGAGGTCATCTGATGGAGAAGAGGAGAGAGGGAAGGAGTCGTGAGTTCTGGTTCTGATGTTCCTGCAGGCGTCAGCGAGGCCCGTCACGACCGAAGCCACAAACACAACATCACTCACAGCAGAGAGAGAGAGAGACGAATAATTCAGTTTGTAATGACTTCTCCGCACAACACCTTCATGTAATTCCATTATGGATTTTGCCATAAAGTGATAAATTCATTATTCCGGTGGACAGTAAAAAGCAGCAATAACATCCTCTAATATGCACATTATTCATCGCATTACTCCGAGGGCTGATTTCTCCTGCTTTCCTCTTTCATTTATGAAGCTGCTTTTTCGGAGTGTGATGGGAACGGGATGCATTGTTCTAAAAACTGAATTACCAACGGCGTCCCGTCACTAATGCGAACTCACGGCGCTGAGGCTTTTTGCCATCATCCGTTTAAAAGGGTTTCTCTGAAAGACATGCTTCAGGTTTATGACACGGACACGTGAGAGATCATGAAAACTCACATTAATAGTGTCAGAATCTTTCATTGCCAGAGTTTAAGAGATGAATCTTATTGACAACAGGTGAAATTTACATGGGATATTATTTGTTTTACTCCGTATCTTTCAGTATTAAATATTGTGTATCGTATTAGATAATGACAAGTTTTTTTTCTCAAAAAAATTAAATATATAAAATGGGAGTTTTGTTGTAGTGTTGATGCTGGTTGTCAAGGAGTTCAGTTTTTTTTAATCATATTATATGTATTTTGTTCCATTTGAGTTCTCTTAAATTCAAATTACAATTCTACAAATTCAGTTCAAACTCAGAAACTTTACTGGATCGTGGAGGAAACACTGTACAGTCAGCTTTTGTTTGTTATCTATCTTTCAATCTATCTATCTATCTATCTATCTATCTATCTATCTATCTATCTATCTATCTATCTATCTATCTATCTATAAAAATTATTAAATAATTATATATATATAATGTTTGGGATATAAATTTACTTTTGCTTGTTTATTAAAATTATAATAAATAATAATAATTATAATAAATAATAAATATATAATAATTATTTATATTATTATTATTATTATTATTTAATATGTAATTATTATTATTATTTATATAATAATGTTTAATATTACAAAAATACAGTTGATATTTAATAATATATGTAAAAAATGTATCATATATTAATATATTATTTCAATTATGTAGAAATCAAGTCTCTGTTCTATAAAAATATATTAATATATTAACAATATAAAATTAGCAATTATATTATCATTATTTAATATTTTATATATTATAATTTTATATAATTATTTAATATATTATTAATAAATAAATATTAATGGACCTGTCAACAGATGTCATGTCAATAGATGTATTACATATTTTTAGATTTTAGATTCATTTATATATGAATTGTCACATCATATGTGTGTATATATATATATATATATATATATATATATATATATATATATATATATATATATATAAAATTTATATATATTTTATATAGTGTATTACTTAATATAGTGTTTATATATATATTTTTGCATTTATGACAATTGTATAGGAAAACAAACTTGATTATTATATATATTTGAATGATTATTACTAATGTTAAATAATGGCACTGTATTGTAAAGTATTAGCATGTGTTGTTTTGATTGTTCTTTCTTCATAACTGAAGCCTGCAGTGATTCTCCAGTGTCACTCAGATGTGCTCGACTGCGACTGTAGCGTGTTTGTTTCCGGTGTAACTCACAGAACTGTTGATTGTGATTCTTCAGCGTGAGGACGGTGACGGAGCGATCGAGTCACAGATGGCTTCAGTTCTTCACAGCTGTAGATGAGCGTCCGCTGCTTCACGGCTCTGTTTCTCCGTCTGTCTCCTGCATTGCAAATAATTCATTAACCATTTCATTCTTTAAAAAACATATTTTATGCAAATGTGATCAGATGTGGTGTTCTTTTAAATTACCTCTGAAAACATCAGCCTGCGATGAGAAAAATATCATGACTCAAAATTTAGAGCATCTCGTTTTCTCTTCTCAAATAAATCTGTAGAACAAGCGACACGCATCACACACACATCTTCTCAGTCTTACTAACCTGTTCAAACATTTACAGCGGCATTGTGTGAAGTCTAATGCTAACACACTCGAACATTGATGGAGGTGATGTGTGAGGTCAGCTCTGAGGCACCTTACAAACGCCGACACCTGATGGAAAGATTTCACATTGTTGAAGACACAGAACAGAAATTACACTGGATGTCTGTCATAAATATATTCTTTTAGGTCTTTCTAGAGAAGGTTTCTCCATAACGAGCTGACCGGGAACATTCTGGCAAGGTTCTCTCGAAGGTATAAGCAAACGTTCTTCTGGTAACGTTAATAGAACGTTCGTTCAGAGTTATCTGGCCTTTAATAACGTTCTCAATCATCATTTATACGTCATTCATGGAATGATTTTTCTGAAACGCTTTAGTTGGATGTTCATCAACGTTTTTTTCCCCCAAATATTACTTTTTTTTTCAGAACATTCAAAAGTAACGTTAGTAACGTTAAGGTCTAAATGTAATTGTAATGTTATATTATTGCAAAAACATACAACAAATAAACAAATAAAGTGGTAAACCTTGACAAAATGTGATTTGCAATGTTATTATAAGGATTTACATAGTATAAAAGGGATCTTAAATGACAAAACCTTGAAACCTTGAACTATACTAGTGGCCTTCTGCTGCCATATGGTGGCACCAAATGACAGTTTCAGGCAATTTAGTAAAGAAAATATGGTTTTTAAAGGTTTTTCGACAGTTATAGCACCACCTATTGCCCGATCTCCACCACTTTTTTTAGGGTGTCCTCAGAGTGTCAATTTTGGTGAAAAATCTAATTTTGTTTTCAAGTTATAGACACATATATATTAGAGCATTAAAAATGACCCATGAGAGACTTTGATTGGATTTTTTTTTGCCACTTCCTATCAAAATTTTGACATTTAGGCTAAAAGTTTTAATTAACCAACTTAGGTTTTGTGTTTCCTGAACGGTTTCGAAGATTCGTGCAGAAACCATAAGGTGAAACCTAACAAGTTTGGTGTCGTTGGACTCGACAAGGATTAGGATTGGGATTGTTTAGGATTTATAGGCTTTTGAGTATATTTTGCCACGCCCATTTTCTAAATTACCCTGTTATTTCAAATCAAAGGGTAAAGTTCAACTTTTTTTGATAATTATTGATCTAGAGAATTGTCCTGCACTAGTTTTGTTCTGATCGGGCGAAAAACCTAGGACTAGTTCACAAAAATAGTTTTTTCAGATATTCATGAATAATTAATGAACAATTTGATTGACAGCATTGGTTCTTGATGCAAAGTTGTTCAGAATGAGGAGATCTATCAAATGATATGCATATTGTGTAGATATGTGAAAGCGCACATAAAACTCGTTAGCGCCAACTAGTGGCTGATTTCTTTAAAAATTTTTACAGACCTCTAGGACCACGAGTCGAACATGCCTACTGCCAATGTCCTCGTAGACTATCATGCCCTCTTGGACCAAAACACTGCATGCCATATTTCAAGTCGATCGGACCATCGGTTGTATAGTTACAGCTGTTTTCATGTTTTTTTTAAGTTATAGCGTCACCTAGAATCCAATTAATGTGATTTTTTATTGTGATCAAAGATTGAGTACCGAGTTTGGTGCAAATATCTCATTTCGTTCTTGAGTTATATCCATTTTAGTAAAAGTGGCTCCTCCCTCATCGTTCGTTTTGGCGCCCCTTAGTGATCGTGAATCAAACTTTTTTTTGATAATTATTGATATTCAGACTCCAGAATATCAATAATATAAAGAACTGCGAGATATAAAGTTGGAATTGGGAGTTATAAAGTCAGAATTGCGAGATATAAAGTCGGAATTGGGAGTTATAAAGTCGAAATTGTGAGATAAAGTCAGAATTGCGAGATATAAAGTAGGAATTGGGAGTTATAAAGTCAGAATTGCGAGATATAAAGTCGGAATTGCGAGATATAAAGTCGGAATTGCGAGATATAAAGTCGGAATTGGGAGTTATAAAGTCAGAATTGGGAGTTATAAAGTCAGAATTGCGAGATATAAAGTCGGAATTGGGAGTTATAAAGTCAGAAATGCGAGATATAAAGTCAGAATTGCGAGATATAAAGTCAGAATTGCGAGATATAAAGTCGGATTTGTGAGATATAAAGTCAGAATTGCGAGATATAAAGTCGGAATTGCGAGATATAAAGTCGGATTTGTGAGATATAAAGTCGGAATTGCGAGTCATAAAGTCAGAATTGCGAGATATAAAGTCGGAATTGCGAGTTATAAAGTCATAAATGCAGGATATAAAGTCGAAATTGTGAGATATAAAGTCAGAATTGCGAGATATAAAGTCGGAATTGCGAGTTATAAAGTCAGAAATGCAAGATATAAAGTCGAAATTGTGAGATATAAAGTCAGAATTGTGAGATATAAAGTCAGAATTGCAAGATATAAAGTCGGAATTGCGAGTTATAAAGTCAGAAATGCAAGATATAAAGTCAGAATTGTGAGATATAAAGTCAGAATTGCAAGATATAAAGTCAGAATTGCGAGAAATAAAGTCGGAATTGCGAGTTATAAAGTCAGAAATGCGAGATATAAAGTCGAAATTGTGAGATATTGTTACAGTTCCCTCGTCTCCAAGACTCCATTTCCCATGATCCTCCTGTTTCTACACCTGCACTCACTTCCCTCGTCAGCTCCTCATCATCACCCATCACCATCACCTGGACTTCCTCGTTTGCACTCCCTATATATATGGACTCACTCCCTTCACTCCTTGTCTGTTCTAAATGTTATATTGTAGTGTTTGGTTGTGTGTTATGCTCCTGCTTTCATTAAATACCCATTAATTGTGGATGTCCGTATACGACTCGTCTATTGCAACCAGCACCCGTAACAGATATAAAGTCAGAATTGCGAGATATAAAGTCGGAATTGCGAGTTATAAAGTCAGAATTGTGAGTTATAAAGTCAGAATTGCGAGATATAAAGTCAGAATTGCGAGTTATAAAGTCAGAATTGCGAGATATAAAGTCAGAATTGCGAGTTATAAAGTCAGAAATGCAAGATATAAAGTCGGAATTGGGAGTTATAAAGTCAGAATTGTGAGATATAAAGTCAGAATTGCGAGATATAAAGTCGGAATTGCGAGTTATAAAGTCGGAATTGCGAGATATAAAGTCAGAATTGCGAGATATAAAGTCGGAATTGCGAGTTATAAAGTCGGAATTGCGAGATATAAAGTCGGAATTGCGAGATATAAAGTCAGAATTGCGAGATATAAAGTCGGAATTGCGAGTTATAAAGTCGGAATTGCGAGATATAAAGTCAGAATTGCGAGATATAAAGTCAGAATTGCGAGATATAAAGTCAGAATTGCGAGATATAAAGTCGGAATTGCGAGTTATAAAGTCGGAATTGCGAGATATAAAGTCAGAATTGCGAGATATAAAGTCGGAATTGCGAGTTATAAAGTCGGAATTGCGAGATATAAAGTCAGAATTGCGAGATATAAAGTCAGAATTGCGAGATATAAAGTCAGAATTGCGAGATATAAAGTCGGAATTGCGAGATATAAAGTCAGAATTGCGAGTTATAAAGTCAGAATTGCGAGATATAAAGTCAGAATTGCGAGATATAAAGTCGGAATTGCGAGTTATAAAGTCGGAATTGCGAGATATAAAGTCAGAATTGCGAGATATAAAGTCAGAATTGTGAGTTATAAAGTCAGAATTGCGAGATATAAAGTCAGAATTGCGAGTTATAAAGTCAGAATTGCGAGATATAAAGTCAGAAATGCAAGATATAAAGTCAGAATTGGGAGTTATAAAGTCGGAATTGCGAGATATAAAGTCAGAATTGCGAGATATAAAGTCGGAATTGCGAGTTATAAAGTCAGAATTGTGAGTTATAAAGTCAGAATTGCGAGATATAAAGTCAGAATTGCGAGTTATAAAGTCAGAATTGCGAGATATAAAGTCAGAATTGCGAGTTATAAAGTCAGAAATGCAAGATATAAAGTCGGAATTGGGAGTTATAAAGTCAGAATTGTGAGATATAAAGTCAGAATTGCGAGTTATAAAGTCGAAATTGTGAGATATAAAGTCGGAATTGCGAGTTATAAAGTCAGAATTGTGAGATATAAAGTCGGAATTGCGAGTTATAAAGTCAGAATTGTGAGATATAAAGTCGGAATTGCGAGTTATAAAGTCAGAATTGTGAGATATAAAGTCGGAATTGCGAGATATAAAGTCGAAATTGTGAGATATAAAGTCGGAATTGCGAGATATAAAGTCGAAATTGTGAGATATAAAGTCGGAATTGCGAGATATAAAGTCGAAATTGTGAGATATAAAGTCGGAATTGCGAGATATAAAGTCGAAATTGTGAGATATAATGTCTGCACTGGTTTGGTTCAGATCGGGTCAAAAACCTTGGATTCCAATGATATAAGACACTTGAGCCTAGGCCTAACGGTTCAGGAGTTATTATCCATTTTGTACTTTTGACCGCTGTAGCGCCACCGTCAGGCCAGTCGGGGCGAGCCTTGGTGTGAGTACTACCAGCCCTCGAACTTTTTAGGTCTCTACGACTTATGGTTTGATCTGCCTGATCACTTTTAGGGGAGAGTGCTGATTCTTGGAGAATTTAACAATTACAATAGAGTTTCAGCGCTGCGCCTCGAACCCCTAATAATAAGCAGCAGCTGACAGGTAAACGCTCTCCTAAGAAACACACACACCTCAGTACACACGTGTGAACGCCTTCATCACATCCACACACAGAGCTCAACAGGTGCTCAGAATCACCGGCGGGAGACTGTGAGCTGGAATCACAGGTGCTTGCGGCTCTTTGTAAACATCCAGATCTGTGCAGGGCAGAATGAATCGAGGAGGAAGAGAAATCAAACCTGCTATTCTTCACAGTCTGTGTAAACCACAATCAATTTCTCAGAAAAGTAATTTCTTCACGTCTTTAATGTCGCAGCGCCGCCTTCATTTCAAACGTCTTGAACAATGGAAACTCGATAAAAAAAGAGGGATCCTTAAAAGTGTTTCTTTCTTCGCTTCCATAAAAGAGAGAAAACTACAGTGATGTGTTAAAGGAAGAGTGCACAGAAAAATGCAGATATCCGTTAACATTTACATTCATCTTTATGGCAGTCTGTCTCTTCTGCATGAGTGGTCAGTCACACATACAGGTGTTCTTTTTCTCTGAACCATAAATGTCACATGACCCTAATGCAAAATGACATCATCATGTCACCTCTGATGACATCACAAGAACACACACAGTCTTCTGCTGGAAGATTTTAAATCGCAGCTTTCAATGTCATCAGAGTCTCATTCGAGCTGCTGACATCAGATGATGGGTTATGAGTCGATTGAAAGCTTTTTACCGTCAATCAGTCTGTGTGAATATTCCCTGAGGTCAAAGGTCAGAGGTCAAAGCTCGAAGCAGACTGTCAGCTGGCAGCGACCCCAAAATGTGTCAACACAAAAGACACCAGACGCTTCTTCCTTCTGTTCCTGAGACCTTCCAATGACATTATCTAACGACATGCAGCTTATATCGGCTGAATATTCATCTATACAGGTATTCAATATATATGTCACTGTTCAAAAGTTTAAAAGACATTAATACTTTCATTCATCAAGGATGCATTAAAAAGACATTTATAATGTGGCAAAAGATTCTATTTCAAATAAATTCTGTTCTTTTGAACTTTATATTCATCAAAGAATCCTGAAAACAAAAAAATATGAACTGTTTTCAACATCGATAATAATCATAAATGTTTCTTAAGCAGCAAATCATCATATTAGAATGATTTCTGAAGGATCATCAAGTCAGTTATAAAGTCGGAATTGTGAGTCATAAAGTGAGAATTGCGAGAAATAAAGTTGGAATTGGGAGTTATAAAGTCAGAACTGCGAGATATAAAGTCGGAATTGCGAGATATAAAGTCGGAAACGCAATATATATTGAGTCGGAACTACGAGTTATAAAGTCGGAAACGCAATATATATTGAGTCGGAACTACGAGTTACAAAGTCGGAATTGCAAGCTATAGGGCCCTATTTTAACGATCTGAAACGCAAGTGTCAAAGCGCGAAGCGCAAGTAACTTTGTGGGCGGGTCTCGGCGCTGTTGCTATTTTCCCGGCGGGATAAATGGCTCTTGCACCCGGCGCAAATCTAAAATGGGTTGGTCTGAAGTAGCTAGGTGTGGTTTGGGCATAACGTGAAATAAACCAATCAGAGCGTCAGCCAACATTCCCTTTAAAAGCAGGTGCGCAAATTCCATTATGGATTGCTATTATTATGGCGTATTTACCAGGCGCACGCCAGGAGCGGTTCACAGCCGAGGAGACTGATGTTCTTGTAAGAGCAGTGAAAGACAGAGAAGTTGTGTTGTATGGGGATGGGAGAAACGCACCCAAAATAGCGTCGGTTAAACAGGTTTTTTCACATCTTCGTGGCACACCACAATGATTTCCGTCATCTCATGTGTTAATATTTTTTTAGTGTAACATATGATTTGCAAAAATAACTGTTGCATCTGTGTAATTACATGAGCAAAGTGTATGCGCGGTGTGCACGCTATACATTATGGTCAAGCATGCGCCCTTAAAATAGCATAATGAACAACGCGCAACGCGCCACTGACTTTAGACTAGGTTTTTTCTGGTCAGTGGCGCAATTGTTTAATGGAACAGCAAAATAGCACCAGGGATTGTTTGCGCCGGAACACGCCTCCTTTTTTGCGCTGAACCGCAGAGGGAGCGCAAGTTCATTCACTAGTTTAGCGACGTGCTTCTGTGGAGGGAAAAGCGCGCTTTGCGCGGGTGCAAAATAGGAATGACACATGCGTCGGTGTACAAAGTCAATTGCGCTGGGTGCAAGATAGGGCCCATAAAGTTGGAATTGCAAGCTATAAAGTCAGAATTGTGAGTTATAAAGTCGGAATTGCGAGAAATAAAGTCGTAACTGTGAGTTATAAAGTCGGAACTGCGAGTTATAAAGTCGGAATTGCGAGTTATAAAGTCGTAACTGTGAGTTATAAAGTCGGAACTGCGAGTTATAAAGTCGGAATTGCGAGTTATAAAGTCGGAATTGCGAGAAATAAAGTCGTAACTGTGAGTTATAAAGTCGGAACTGCGAGTTATAAAGTCGGAATTGCGAGTTATAAAGTCGGAATTGCGAGAAATAAAGTCGTAACTGTGAGTTATAAAGTCGGAACTGCGAGTTATAAAGTCGGAATTGCGAGTTATAAAGTCGGAATTGCGAGTTATAAAGTCGGAATTGCAAGATATAAAGTCGGAATTGTGAGATATAAAGTCGGAATCGCAATATATATCGAGTCGGAACTGCGAGTTATAAAGTTGGAATTGCAAGCTATAAAGTCAGAATTGTGAGTTATAAAGTTGGAATTGCGAGAAATAAAGTCGTAACTGTGAGTTATAAAGTCGGAACTGCGAGTTATAAAGTCGGAATTGCGAGTTATAAAGTCGGAATTGCGAGAAATAAAGTCGTAACTGTGAGTTGTAAAGTCGGAACTGCGAGTTATAAAGTCGGAATTGCGAGTTATAAAGTCGGAATTGCGAGTTATAAAGTCGGAATTGCAAGATATAAAGTCGGAATTGTGAGATATAAAGTCGGAATCGCAATATATATCGAGTCGGAACTGCGAGTTATAAAGTCGGAATTGCAAGCTATAAAGTCTGAATTGCAAGTTATAAAGTCGGAATTGCGAGTTATAAAGTCGGAATTGCGAGAAATAAAGTCAGAACTGTGAGTTATAAAGTCGGAACTGCGAGTTATAAAGTCGGAATTCTGAGATATAAAGTCAGAATTGCAAGATATAAAGTCGGAATTGCGAGATATAAAGTCGGATTCGCAATATATATAGAGTTGGAACTGCAAGTTATAAAGTTGGAATTGTGAGTTATAAAGTCGGAATTGCGAGTTATAAAGTCGGAATTGCGAGATATTAAGTCTGAATTGCGAGTTATAAAGTCTGAATTGCGAGTTATAAAGTCGGAACTGCGAGATATAAAGTTGGAATTGTGAGATATAAAGACAGAATTACTGATTTGATGAATCAAAATTCGGTTACACTTTATTTCAATGGTCCATGTTAGACCTTCTAACAACTATAAGTAACTTTGCAACTCCATGTCAAGTAACTCTCATTAGAGTATCAGTAGCCTGTTAGGGTTAGTAGAATAAGTTGATATGTACTTTCAAAGTTACATATAGTCAGTTGGGGAGCATCAAAATAAAGTGTTAGCAGATATTAAGCAGTCCATTAATCTTCTAATGACAGCAAACACTGTGAGCTGAAACACACGGCAGCACATGTTGTCATTCGGTCCGTCTCAGGGGTTTAACTCTGTTAATTGGATCACAGTATCCATCCATCTCTCACGGCACTAACTGACCCGCTTACAGAACACGCAGTTCACACTTGTTCATAACTACTGTCCGTCCACTACTGTCGCCGGAGCTCAAGGTCAACATGTTCAGAACAATGTACCAGCATGCAAAGAAACATCCAGGGGTGAGTCCAACACTGACATTCACTTAGTTGGGTTTATAAGAAAGTAATATTATTTGAGGATGAGAACAAAACTGAATGATGATACTACTGTCTTTACAGCAGAATTTGAATTTGTCTCATATTTGATGAAGTTTTGCATCACTGACTCTGTTATTTTCCTGTTTATTTCTGTGAAGCTGCTTTGAAACAGTCTGTGTTGTATAAAGCGATGTAGAAATAAGCTTTCAATCGAAATAAAGCGATATAGATGTGAAATGACTGTCAGCTTCACCATCACTGTCCTCTATTGTGATGCTGCATCATAGTTTTTCTGAGAACAGTAAAGAGTTTTTATTGACCTTCCCATTTATAGTTTTACTGTAGATAAACAAAATAATTGCTCACAGTAAAAGATTTATTCACCACATAAAAAAAACACTAAACGATAAACCCAAGACGAACAAAACAAACATTGCTTTCTCAAACAACAGCTCTATTAATGACTGTGAGTGTGTGATGACCCAGATTCTCATGTTTGGCAGGTTACCAAAACTAAATGAACGACTGTTACGCAAATGCCAATGAACCGCCACTGTGTTTAGCAGCAACATATTAAGAGTGATTATTATATAACACGCAATCTGAGATTCTTGTATTTCAGAGGTCTGTAAATGCATGGAACTACTGTCTACGGAGAACAGGACAAACATAGCAAAACTTCTCTAGCAAAAACTCTTTCTGTGAGGAGATATTTCACTGAAGGGACAGAAAACTCTGGGATCGGCAGCTGCTGAATTCAGTTTACGTCTTTGAGTTGTTGCAGGTCAGGAGCAGATGTTGCAGCAGATGCTGTTAAAGCTGTCTGTCTCTCTCTCTCTCTTACGGCCATCACACAGGTGTTACAGTGACTAACAAGTGTGACTTCACAAATAAAAAAGAAAGTTGTTGTTTTCCTCACTCAAAAGTGTGAACACTGAATATGACACTCATGAAAAGCACACAGGAGCAAAGCGCCACATATACAGTATGTGTCCAATAATTCTGTACATTTATCAAGTCTCTTTCACTCCCCAGCTAACAAAAAGGTGTTCTAGGAACGTTTTGCTAATGTTCTTATTATGTTATCAAAAGGTGTTTTTCCTGAATGTCTTCTCAACATTGAAAACATATGGAAGCTTGTTTCCGCCACGGAATAAAAAAATAACAATAAATACATTTGATCATATCTTTTTATCTTATAACTTTTTATTTTACAATCCTGACTTTTTTTCTCAGAAAGTCAGAACTGTGATATAAACTCGCAATTCTGACTTTATAACTCGCAATTGTTTATATCTCACAATTCTGACTTTATATCTCGCAATTCTGACTTTATATCTCACAATTCTGATTTTATAACTCACAATTCTAACTTTATAACTCACAATTTCGACTTTATAACTCGCAATTCTTTTATATCTCGCAATTCCGACTTTATACCTCACAATTCTGACTTTATATCTCACAATTCCGACTTTATATCTCGCAATTCTTTTATATCTCGCAATTCCGACTTTATATCTCACAATTCTGACTTTATAACTCGCAATTCAGACTTTATCTCACAATTCCGACTTTATATCTCGCAATTCTTTTATATCTTGCAATTCCGACTTTATATCTCGCAATTCCGACTTTATAACTTGCAATTCCGACTTTATAACTCGCAATTCTTTTATATCTCGCAATTCCGACTTTATATCTCACAATTCTGACTTTACAACTCGCAATTCCGACTGTACATCTCGCAATTCCGACTTTATATCTCGTAATTCCGACTTTATAACTCAATTCCGACTTTATAACTCAATTCTGACTTTATAACTCAATTCTGACTTTATATCTCTCAATTCTGACTTAATAATTCACAAATCCGACTTTATATCTCGCAATTCCGACTTTATAACTTGCAATTCCGACTTTATATCTTGCAATTGAGTCAATATCTCAATTTTGACTATAACTCGCAATTCTGACTTTATAACTCGCAATTCCGACTTTATAACTCGCAATTCTGACTTTATAACTCGCAATTCTGAATTTATAACTCGCAATTCTGAGTTTAAATCTCGCAATTGAGTTAATATCTCAGTTTTGACTTTTTAACTTGCAATTTTGACTTTATAACTCACAATTCTGACTTTATAACTCGCAATTCCGACTTTATACCTCACAATTCTGACTTTACAACTCGCAATTCCGACTGTACATCTCTGCAATTCCGACTTTATATCTCGTAATTCCGACTTTATAACTCAATTCCGACTTTATAACTCAATTCTGACTTTATAACTCAATTCTGACTTTATATCTCTCAATTCTGACTTAATTCACAAATCCGACTTTATATTTCGCAATTCCGACTTTATAACTTGCAATTCCGACTTTATATCTTGCAATTGAGTCAATATCTCAATTTTGACTATAACTCGCAATTCTGACTTTATAACTCGCAATTCCGACTTTATAACTCGCAATTCTGACTTTATAACTCGCAATTCTGACTTTATAACTCGCAATTCTGAGTTTAAATCTCGCAATTGAGTTAATATCTCAGTTTTGACTTTTTAACTTGCAATTTTGACTTTATAACTCACAATTGCAAGAAAAAAGTCAGAATTGTTAATAAAAAATAAAAAGTTAATAAAAAGTTTCAATGACCTTTTTTATTCGGTGGCTGAAACAAGCTTCCATAAAAAACATTGTTTTTAAAATCTTTAAATAAAATTTCTTGGTTATGCGAGCATTAAGAGAACATTACATTTGATAATTCTTCTAACATTATGGGAATGTTACTTTTTAAAAAAAATTGTTACATTTAAAAACGGTTAGATGAACGTCCAACTGAAACAAATTATAAAAAAAAAAAAAAAATCTTCATATAAATAATGTTTTTGTGCTAACATTATTAAAGACCAGATAACTTTGCTTGAACTTTTTATTAATGTTACTGGAAGAACTTTGAGAGAACCTTGACAGAGCGTTTCCTGTTAGCTGGGTCTTTCAACATGTGCACAGCACACACTGATCCACAAAGAAAAACAACTAAATCATTAAAAATATATATAATGACATTTTAACATTTTTGTTCAGCAGAAAGGTAAAACGTGCACTACAAAGTGAACAAATTACAAAGAAAATTGCTTTAGTTTTTGTATTTTCAATCAAAGTTCCCACTTAATCAAACACAGTATTAAGAGCTTGCGGGGCTGTGAAGACTAAAAAAACAAAAAACAAAACAAAGACTAATTGAAAATCAAGATATAATCAAAAAATAAAAATAAGTGAAACTTCATCATCATCTACACAAAGATGATCAAACCAACTATCACACCAAATGAACACACTCGATGCAAAAACATCAACTGACCACAAAACGCCCATCAGGATTGAGCTCAGCTGCGAGATGAGAGGAACCAAAGCAAAAAACACATGTTGCGCTCGGCTTAGGACGCTTAAACATATTTGATAAGCTAATTTGAATATCTCCCAGTAACCCCTGGGGGATTATGCAAATAACTGTTACAGGAGGCAGTTTTGACAACATAAGGCTAAGTCTGTGTCTGCCTGTCTTTCACTTTCTTAAACGCAGAAAAAATGTGGCGATTCTGCCATCCGAACTGATGCGTCACATTTCCTCTTTTAATATGTATTTCTATTCTAATCCCTGTTATCATTCACACACACACACACACACACACACTGAAGTCTCCCAGTAGGATGTGTGTGTGTGTGATCCTGTCACTCAGTCTGATCGGCAGCGCACACACACACACACACACACACACACACACACACACACACACACACACAAGCGGCTGTGTCCTTCATCACTCAACCCAGACTGACACACTGCATATAAAAGAGAGTGTGTGTGTTTGTTCATTTAGACCGGAAACCTACTCCACACAAGTACATAACCACACACACACTTCTAACTGCACAAGCTCCATTTCACACGCCGTTGCGTTCTGAAACGTGTCAGGAACGTGTCCCGTCCTGCGCTCGCTTCCCTCTTTCAGCTCAAACACGCTCATGATGGAGCAGCAGTTCTTGCTGAGTTAGTTAAAGTCACTTAAACCAGATGAGTCATTACTTGGGTATTTACATTCATGCATTTGGCAGATGCTGTTTTCCAAAGTTGCATTGCATTCAAAGTGTACATGTTATCAGTTCATGCATTTACTGGGAATCGAATCCATGGTGTTGCTCTTCACCAAGGAAAGTTACAAGAAAGCTATATATCTTGCTGCACTGGTTTGGTTTTGGAGTTTCAGCTCTACGCTCTTGAACCCCTAATAACACTGGGACACATTTCTCATGAACAGCAGGGCGGCGCTCTTGTGATGTGTCTGCCAAGCATTTTTGCACTGGAGTGTATTTTTACTTTAGAGCGAGTAACACACACTGAACACGAGACACTGACGTCTGATGATCTTCTCGTTCTCTTTCAGCTCATCCCTCAGTTCATCTTCTTGTTTATGGGTATGGGGGGAGCTTCTCTCTATCTGATCCGACTGGCTCGTGGGCCTCACGTCAGGTGAGATGGACAAAACCACCCGGAAAATCATCACACATTACAGTGCAGTTACTGAGCATTTACAGTACACACTCATAAAGGGAAATAGATATCATTTACTCACCTTCATGTTGTTTCAAACCTGTTGGACTTTCTTCAGATGTTCCAAAGAAGATATAAGAGCAGTTTGTATGTTCTAAATCTGACACAACACAAGACAGTCAGTCACATGACATCATATTGTGCTGTTACAATGTAACAGCACAGTGTAATATTTGTAACAGGCAATATAAATTCTGATATGATGAGCTGTTGTTAGTTGCTTCTGTTTGTTGTGTGTATTAATTCATCCCTGTGAGAAACAACCTTTGCTTAATGTATGGAAGCTTGTTTCTGCCATGAAATAAAAAATAAAAAAGGTAATTGCTACTTTTTTTCTCAGAATTGCAAGATTTAAACTCGCAATTGTATGTTAAATTGTCCAATTGCGAGGGAAAAAGACTGACATTTTTTATCAGAATTGCGAGTTTATATCACAATTCTGACTTTATAACTCACAATTCTGACTTTATAACTCACAATTCTGACTTTATAAGATGCAATTCTGACTTTATAAGATGCAATTCTGACTTTATAACTCACAATTCTGACTTTATAAGATGCAATTCTGACTTTATAAGATGCAATTCTGACTTTATAACTCACAATTCTGACTTTATAAGATGCAATTCTGACTTTATAACTCACAATTCTGACTTTATAAGATGCAATTCAGACTTTATAACTCACAATTCTGACTTTATAAGATGCAATTCTGACTTTATAAGATGCAATTCTGACTTTATAACTCGCAATTCTGACTTTATAAAATGCAATTCTGGCTTTATAAGACGCAATTCTGACTTTATAAGATGCAATTCTGGCTTTATAAGACGCAATTCTGGCTTTATAAGACGCAATTCTGACTTTATAAGATGCAATTCTGACTTTATAACTCACAATTCTGACTTTATAAGATGCAATTCTGACTTTATAACTCGCAATTCTGACTTTATAAGATGCAATTCTGACTTTACATCACAATTCTGACTTTATAAGATGCAATTCTGACTTTATATCACAATTCTGACTTTATAAGATGCAATTCTGACTTTATAATCACAATTCTGACTTTATAAGATGCAATTCTGACTTTATAACTCGCAATTCTGACTTTATAAGATGCAATTCTGACTTTATATCACAATTCTGACTTTATAAGATGCAATTCTGACTTTACATCACAATTCTGACTTTATAAGATGCAATTCTGACTTTATAACTCGCAATTCTGACTTTATAAGATGCAATTCTGACTTTATATCACAGTTCTGACTTTACATCACAATTCTGACTTTACATCACAATTCTGACTTTATATCTCGCTATTCTGACTTTATATCACAATTCTGACTTTATATCACGCAATTCTGACTTTATAAGATGCAATTCTGACTTTATATCTCGCAATTCTGACTTTATATCACAAATCTGACTTTATAAGATGCAATTCTGACTTTATAACTCGCAATTCTGACTTTATAAGATGCAATTCTGACTTTATATCATAATTCTGACTTTATATCATGCAATTCTGACTTTATAAGATGCAATTCTGACTTTATAACTCGCAATTCTGACTTTATATCACGCAATTCTGACTTTATAAGATGCAATTCTGACTTTATATCTCGCAATTCTGACTTTATATCACAATTCTGACTTTATAACTCGCAATTCTGGCTTTATAAGATGCAATTCTGACTTTATAAGATGCAATTCTGACTTTACATCACAATTCTGACTTTATAAGATGAAATTTGGACTTTATATCACAATTCTGACTTTATATCTTGCTATTCTGACTTTATATCACAATTTTGACTTTATATCACGCAATTCTGACTTTATAAGATGCAATTCTCACTTTATAACTCGCAATTCTGACTTTATAAGATGCAATTCTCACTTCATAACTTGCAATTCTGACTTTATAAGATGCAATTCTCACTTTATAACTCGCAATACTGACTTTATGTAACGCAATTCTGACTTTATAAGATGCAATTCTCACTTTATAACTCGCAATACTGACTTTATGTAACGCAATTCTGACTTTATAAGATGCAATTCTCACTTTATAACTCGCAATACTGACTTTATGTAACGCAATTCTGACTTTATAAGATGCAATTCTCACTTTATAACTCGCAATACTGACTTTATGTAACGCAATTCTGACTTTATAAGATGCAATTCTGGCTTTATAAGATGCAATTCTCACTTTATAACTCGCAATTCTGACTTTATAAGATGCAATTCTCACTTTATAACTTGCAATACTGACTTTATGTAACGCAATTCTGACTTTATAAGATGCAATTCTCACTTTATAACTCGCAATACTGACTTTATGTAACGCAATTCTGACTTTATAAGATGCAATTCTGACTTTACATCACAATTCTGACTTTATAAGATGCAATTCTGACTTTATATCACAATTCTGACTTTATAAGATGCAATTCTGACTTTATATCACAATTCTGACTTTATAAGATGCAATTCTGACTTTATATCACAATTCTGACTTTATAAGATGCAATTCTGACTTTATATCACAATTCTGACTTTATAAGATGCAATTCTGACTTTACATCACAATTCTGACTTTATAAGATGCAATTCTGACTTTACATCACAATTCTGACTTTATAAGATGCAATTCTGACTTTATATCACAATTCTGACTTTATAAGATGCAATTCTGACTTTATATCACAATTCTGACTTTATAAGATGCAATTCTGACTTTACATCACAATTCTGACTTTATAAGATGCAATTCTGACTTTACATCACAATTCTGACTTTATAAGATGCAATTCTGACTTTACATCACAATTCTGACTTTATAAGATGCAATTCTGACTTTATATCACAATTCTGACTTTATAAGATGCAATTCTGACTTTATATCACAATTCTGACTTTATAAGATGCAATTCTGACTTTATATCACAATTCTGGCTTTATAAGATGCAATTCTGACTTTATAACTCGCAATTCTGACTTTATAAGATGCAATTCTGACTTTATATCACAATTCTGACTTTATATCACAATTCTGACTTTATATCACGCAATTCTGACTTTATATCACGCAATTCTGACTTTATAAGATGCAATTCTGACTTTATATCTCGCAATTCTGACTTTATATATCGCAATTCTGACTTTATAAGATGCAATTCTGACTTTATATCTCGCTATTCTGACTTTATAAGATGCAATTCTGACTTTATATCTCACAATTCTGACTTTATATCTCGCAATTCTGACTTTGTATCTCGCAATTCTGACTTTATAAGATGCAATTCTGACTTTATTTCGCAATTCTGACTTTGTATCTCGCAATTCTGACTTTATAAGATGCAATTCTGACTTTATATCACAATTCTGACTTTACATCACAATTCTGACTTTACATCACAATTCTGACTTTACATCACAATTCTGACTTTATAAGATGCAATTCTGACTTTATAACTCACAATTCTGACTTTATAACTCGCAATTCTGACTTTATAACTCGCAATTCTGACTTTATAAGATGCAATTTTGACTTTATATCACAATTCTGACTTTATAAGATGCAATTTTGACTTTATATCACAATTCTGACTTTATATCACGCAATTCTGACTTTATAAGATGCAATTCTGACTTTATATCTCACAATTCTGACTTTATAAGATGCAATTCTGACTTTGTATCACAATTCTGACTTTATAACTCACAATTCTGACTTTATACCTCACAATTCTGACTTTATATCACAATTGTGACTTTATATCTCACAATTGCGAGTTTAAATCTTGCAATTCTGAGAAAAAAGTAAATTACCTTTTTCATTTAGTGGCGTAAACAAGCCTCCATATTAATGAACAATGGCAGTCTGCCAAAAAACTGGCCTCCGTCACCTCCTCCTGATAATTACCCTCCTTCAGTTTTACCCTCCTTTACAGTCACTCATCCTCATCGTCTCTCCCTCCTTCCCAGTGCTGTTTTTTTCACTCGCTCTCTTTCTTCTCTCGGTCTGGCCTTACCCTCATTCTGTCAGCTGGGACAGGAAGAATAACCCTGAACCGTGGAACAAACTCGACCCGACCTATCAGTACAAGGTAAACAGCCCAGCGACTGCTCTGTGATCAGCTGCAGACTGACAGCGCAGACAGATCCGTCACTCCCGCTGTTCCTGGATCAGCCGGCGCGCGTGCAGAGTTTCATCGCACACGATGGAGCGATGCGTGACAGGAGACGTCAAGCTGTATATTAGCAAACACAGGCACTATTCTATGCTGTTTTTAGTATGGTGTGATTGAAATTTCCAAAAAAGGAAAAAAGGGTACTTCAAATGCCTGGATGATGCTCTTAATTAACCCGAAAAAACAAACACACTTCATGCACTTTAATATGGAGCTTTAAAGTAATGAAAGGGAAGTTGGCTTCAGGAACAAGAACAAATGTAGGGCGGGGCTTGATTTTGTCTTTGGGGAATTGATTGGATGGTTGTGGTTTGCTATTGGTGGATCTCATGTAATAAGTGACAGGTTGTCCCGCCTCCTCCTAGAGCTTTAACTCTACAAACACTAAACTCGGGTCAGACCTTCAGACTGTTCTGACTTAGTGTGCTATATCTTTTCTAAATCTTTTCTAATAAAGCATGTTAACAAAATGCTAAATCACACTAGCAACTTGCTGGCAATTGCTAAATCATGAAAACATATAATTAATGCTAGTAATGGGTTAAAACATGTTAGCAATGTGCTAATAAAAGTTAGCAAAGTGCTAAAACATGGTGATAACATGTTAGCAATATGTAATTAATGCTAACAAAATGCTAATGTTAACAATGCGTTAAAACATGTTGGAATGTGATAATTCGTGTTAGTAACATGCAAAATCAATTCATTCTAACATTGTGTTAATTCATGCTAACAATGTTAAAACGTGTTATCAATGTGCTAATTAATGTTAACAACATGCTATTGTTAACAATGCATTAAAACATGTTGCAATGTGATAATTCATGTTAGTAAAATGCTAAAACACTAAATGTGCGAAAACATAATTCATTCTAGCATTGTGCTAATTCATGTTAACAATGTTAAAACATGTTAGCAATGTGCTAATTAATGCGAGCAAACCCGCTAATTTAAGTTAGCAAATTGTTAAAACATTTTGCTAACCTGTTACCTATAGCAATATGCTAATTCATGTTAACAATGTGTTAAAACATGTTAATTCAAGCTAGCATTGTGCAAATTAATGTTAGCAATGTGTTAAAACATTATACTCGATCGAACAATGTGCTAATTAATGCTCGCAACATGCTAATGTTAACAATGTGTTAATGTGTTATGTTGGCAATGTGTTAATTCATGTTAGCAAAATGCTAAAGCACACTTGCAAAGCGCAAAAACATGTTAATTCAAGCTAGCAATATGTTAAAACACGTTAACATGTTAACAAAATGTTAATTTATGCTAGCAATGTGTTTAAACATGCTAATTAATGCTAACAAAGTGTTAAAATATATTATCAATGTGATAAAACACGTTAGCAATGTGGTAAGTCATGTTAGAAGAATGCTAAATCATGATAGCAATGTGCTAAATCATGCTAATTAATACTAGCAAAGTGCTAAAACATGTTGCAAACATGTTAACAATAGGCTAATTTGTGCTAACAATGTGTTAAAATGTTAATTCAAGCTAGCATCGTAGTAACTCATGCTAACAATGTGCTAATTTAATGCTAGCAGCATGTTAATGTTAACAGTGTTAAAACATGTTGGTAATGTGTTAATTCGTGTTACTAACATGCTAAAACACACTAGCAATGTGCGAAAACGTTAATTTATGCTAGAAAAATGCCAAAATATGTTAACATGTTAGCAATGTTCTAATTTATGCTAACAATGTGCTTAAAAATGCTATTTAATGCTAGCATTGTGTTAAAATTAGGGCTGGGCGATATATCGAATGCTTTTGTCACGCGCATTTCGTCAGTAAAGCCGGTTCCCTGATTGCCGCTAAATCGCCATCACCTGCTTTCAAATGAAGTGGCATTTAATAGACAGAGCTGTAGTTCACTAACAAGCCACGCAATATCGCTTTCAATATCGACGGCGATTCATATTGATAATGAACGCGATATTGCGTGGCTCATCAGTGAACTACAGCTCTGTCTATTAAATGCCACTTCATTTGAAAGCAGGTGATGGCGATTTAGCGGCAATCAGGGAACCGGCTTTACTGACGAAATGCGCGTGACAAAAGCATTCAATATATCGCCCAGCCCTAGTTAAAATATATTAGCAATGCGTTAAAACATGCTAGCAATATGTGGTAATTAATGTTAAAATGTGCTAAAAAATGGTAGCTACGTGCTAATTCATGCTAGCAATGTGGAAAAACATGCTAATTCATGCTAACAATGTGTTAAAACTGTTCTATTTCTGATAGTGTATTGCCTTCAAAACTATCAAACTTTAAAACGACTGTAAACTTCAAACTGAAAACCTTTAAAAAAGCTTGTAAAACTTCTTCAAACTTTCTGGTCATGCTTTCTTAAGCCAACTTCAAAGTTTTTCTTGAACTTTTTTTATCTAGTTTTGATTACGAGGCACATGAATTTAAAAACTACGGATAATTCATTTATAATAAACACTGCAATATTCCATAAAAAAAAATAAGAATTGTCCATTTTATTTTCATGGTGACTTCTTGTTTCTAGATAAGTCTCGTGCGCCTGAGGCTCGTGTGAAAAACACAGCGTTCGGTCACGTCTGCTTTAGAAGGAATAATTTATGTCGCAGCGGGTGAATGTTTTGTTCTCGTTTGGAACATCTTGATCACCTCCAACCATTAATGAAAGTATTAACGAAGGCAGACAGAGAGAATGAGAGAGGTTTCCTCAGAGGAGACACGCGTGTGTTCATGGGAAGTCTGCGTTTGGGCTCACCAAAGGTCACGACTCAACATGTTTGATTCTCAAAAGGAGCCAAAGGTCAGAAATCAAGAGTCCAGCGGCGTCTCAACATTAATCATAATGAGAGAAACAGAAGCAGAGAGAGAGAGAGATCAATGAGAATGTGAGAATAAAATAACAGCGGCTGAGGAACGTGTCTCCTGTCACACATTCAGAACGTAAACACGCTTTCTGTCACAGAAAACCTGACGCTCCGAGACCTTTTCACAAAAACAGCAAAGCATGAATGCAGGATTTTGAGGGATTTTTCCTGGTCAAGCAGGAGAAAGTGGTGCGTCTGATCTCTTAGTAAAGAAACAGCAAGCTCATGCCATAAACGCTGCATTACACACTTCTGAATTAAAATTGACAGTATAGCTATGTAAATATTCTGGATTTATTTCCAGAATTTTATGTCTTTTCCTGAAAAACAAACACGGAGCCAGATCACGTAACAAAGGGCTGCAGACCCTGTCAGACACTGTGTGTGTGTGTGTGTGTGTGTGTGCACTCTTGTTTGTCGTTTATGATATTCTGATGATCTTAATTTACGCTAACTACATTTAAATGTATTCTCTCGTTCTCTTTACACAGTTGGTGGCCATCACCACAGACTATGAGAGTCTGAAGAAGGAAGGACCTGACTTTTAAAAGACCTCAGAGGAGCCACACACACACACACACACACACTCTACAGGTTTACTTACTAAACGCTGTATCCCTGATTGTCCTCTTTCTACTGAAAACAAATTAATTCAGTTCTTTTAATAGCTAGCTAAAATATGAAGCAGCACAACTGTTTTCAACATTGATGATAATAATAAATGTTTCTTGAGCAGCAAATCATCATATCAGAATGATTTCTGAAGGATCATGTGACACTGAAGACTGGAGTAATGATGCTGAAAATTCAGCTTTGATCACAGGAATAAATTACACTTTACTATATATTCACATAGAAAACAGCTGATTTACATTGGAATAATATTTCACAAGAGACATATATATGTTTATTTTACATCACATGGATGGCCGGGTGTGTGTGCGTCTCTTATCTGGGGATCACATGGCACCAGGATGCACTATGGGAAGAAGGCGAGCCGGCAGAGGCAGTGTGATGCTTTGGGCAATGTTCTGCTGGGAAACCTTGGATGTTACTTTGACACGTACCACCTACCTAAGCATTGTTCAGACCATCATGGAAACGGTATTCCCTGGTGGCTGTGGCCTCTTTCAGCAGGATAATGCTCCTGACACAAAGCAAAAATGGTTCAGGAATGGTTTGAGGAGCACAACAACGAGTTTGAGGTGTTGACTTGGCCTCCAAATTCCCCCGATCTCAATCCAGTCGAGCATCTGTGGGATGTGCTGAACAAACAAGTCCGATCCATGGAGGCAACTTACAGGACTTAAAGGATCTGCTGCTAACATCTTGGTGTCAGATCCCACAGCACACCTTCAGGGGTCTAGAGGAGTCCATGCCTCCACGGGTCAGGGCTGTTTTGGCAGCAACAGAATATTAGGAAGGTGGTCATAATGTTATGCCTGATTGGTGTAAAGGATCACATTGTGCACGTTTCACATGTGAAGAATGAAGATGCATTGGGGTTTGAACTCAACTCACCACAATATTGTAATTTCCGCTATTCCTTTTTTAAAAAAGCATGAAAATCAAATGTATTCGTCACATGCATCGCATGCAGTTTGAGTCTGTATTTGTTTGAGAACACAAATGTTTGCCGTCTTTGTCCATCCGCCGAAAACCACATTTTTGTGGCTCTTTAGAAAAACCCGTAAGTTTGTTTTGGGCATATTTGCTGGACATTAGGAGGGAGAATTGCCGGCCAGCGTGTGCATACTGAGAATAATGCATGTTATCTAGCAGCAATCACTCCTGTCCTCTGCACAGCTGGGTACCCAAACACACACACACACACACTGGAAGCATTCAGTGCTTCAATAAAGGATATGCTCCTCGTCTCTGCCTTCACACACACACCTCCAGACGCTCCACCTGCGGCGTGTGAGAGCTGCTTCTGTCAGACTCCAGCACATGCTGACAGGTAATCAGGTTGGTTGAAGAAACGCATCAGGCATAATCACACACAGACACACACACAGGGGCCGTCATTACCTAAGCGGAAGGCGCGGCGACCCGTCATGATTGCATTGCCTCCATTTGTTATTCTTTGTATCGCTATTCATCTACAGGCCGAATGCAATCTACACACACAGTGAGCAAAACACCTCCGACCGTCCTGCAATACAAGTACAAATAACTACAGCAACAATCACAATAAATAAATAAATAAACTAAAATATGGTGTTATGCATATTCTGCTCTAGCATACACTCGAGCTGAGGTGTGACGGCCGTGTGTTTGTGAGCATCTGAAGATCATGTTGATTAATGAATCAGACCACCTGTAAATGCTCAACTAAACAATGCATGAAATTCACCTCAACATGGTTATATTAGCCGCAGAATATCCATATCTCTGTTCAGATCATTTAAACACCCTTCAGAAATAAATCACAAGTAATGACTGTAAAATCTATTATCTAGGAACCAGATATGTAAATTAGCATGCATTTTAATATCCATGTACAATGCAATGCATCGCTGAAATCATGCTTTTTGTACTGTGAAGTCACGCATCTTGATGAATTCTGGACCGCGTAAGATGTGGCGATGGAGATGCGTGTCATTATCAATGACATGCTGAAGAACTTTATTATTATGCAAATGAAAATCTAATTTTTGACATTATTTGACTTACCTGCAACTTGATTCTCATAACAGTATGACATCAAAACGATGAGGTTTGTGCGTTCAGAAATACTAGACAGTCCGTCTGAAATAAAGGAAACAATCAGTTTTTGAAGGAATAACACCAAACAATGCAGAAGATTCGGTGATCATTTACTCACCCACACTTCATTGACTCTTTCTTCATCAGATGTTCTTCAGAATGTTCTCACGGCTCTTTTGTCAGACAGTGACCAGCATAAATCAGATCTGAGAGCCGCAGTGAGACTTTATGACTTTAGCTGTTTTGAGTTTAAAGTCTTGTGGACTGTTGCTTTATGACACTGTTTGGTGTCTGAGGTAAAATATTAAAGTATCAAGACAAAAGCAAATTTGAGTGAAAGCAAAGAAGTTAATGAAATGAAAATGGACAATTCTTATTTTTTTAATGGAATATTGCAGTGTTTATTCTAAATGATTTATCGGTGCACATGTTAATCTTGAATCAGAATATCTTCTCCTCCCTCTTTCAGCATCTCTTCTCTTCTCTGATGATGAGGGCGGGGCAACCTGTCACTCACATGAGATCCACCAATAGCAAACCACAACCATCCAATCAATTCCCCACAGACAAAATCAATACATTTGTTCTTGTTTGCGAAGCCACTTAATAGAAAAGACTTCATTTTCATGCCGACTTTAATACTAAAGGTAAATTTGTTTCCATTAGCTTTAGATACAGACTGTATTGACGGATGAAGCAGAATAACTGATAAAAATGTAGCTCATATGTCCCAAAACAAACAAAAATGGAGGGAAATTATTTGCCAAGAAAATGTAGTTAAGTATTCATCTGTAGTACGTAAATGGAAATTACAGAAAAAAATCCTGTAAATAATCAAGGTACAGTTCACCTAAAATAAATGTGGTCGTTCTCATGACTTTCTAATCTCACAATTCTGACTTTTTTCTTTCTCGCAATTGTGAGAAAAAAACGTCGCAATTACCTTTTTTTATTGCAGAAACAAACTGTGATTTAAACCCGTATTAACCGGTATTGATTGACACTTTTCAAATCTGTCAGAAATAATGAGGGAAAATGAACAAAAGTTAATTTCTAGCTGAACTTTTCATGTAAGTACAGTAATGCAGTGTGTGTGTGTGTGTGTGTGTGTTCTTCATCGAATCTGTCAGGCTCTTAACCAATGAGTGAAGCTTCTCTCCACGGGATTGTTATGGCTCTATAAGAGACACTTACACTTTATTATGAGATAATTACGCCACATTAGCCATTGTTTGGAGTTTAAATGGGACTCTAAAACGCCACTTAAGCCATCGACTCTGTAACGCCACATCACGGTCCTGCGGGGCTTTAATTATGACACGCCTTCAAACAGCGACGTGCCACTCCAAATAAACGAGCGCAATTAATTGCGGCCGCTGTCGTCTATCCGTCCCTCGCTGATTTATTGTCAAATTAGCGCCTGTCTGTGCCTGCAGGAGGAGGAGGAGGAGGGAGAGAGAATTCCCGATCATGTCAGCTCATCTCTGAGATCCCAAAGCAAACACACACACCGACACGGGCGAATGATGCGGCGGACGCGAACCGGTGACACGAACACACCGGGATTCACTCATGATGTGTTTGTTCACGGAATGAGAGAAAGCACAGACATCTCACCTAAAAGAACCGTAATGGATAGAAGCAAAATTATTTTTTCTTCTGATTCCTGGACTTCGATTGCACCCTGTTGTCATTTTCCATCATAAAAATTTTCCACCATAATGATTTTACGAAGAAAAACAAAACAAAAACAAACAACAACAAAAAAAAAAACTCGTCTTTTTGAACTCGTCCTTGACAGTTTGTCCAATTTTCTTGAATGGTTTGCCCAAACAGTGCAGCATACCGAGTCAAATGATACCCAAATTTCCAATGTCGCCCATTTTGAGCGTCGACAAGGCTGAATTTTGTAAAATTATGTATTTTATGAACACATTATTAAACTTTGTATGTGTCATCAGCACTATGCCCTGAAGGTACTGAAAGTTGAGCGCGTATAATATAAGTATAAAGTATAATGAAATTTCCAAAAAGGTTAATAGCTTTTGATTGATTTTGCCTTTTTAATGAAACTAGAGTTGATCGATTCATTGAGTCATACCAATTATGCCATAGTTGGTCAAAATGTCTGCGCGCCCAGTGGTGTAGTCTACGTGATACGCAGGTATACGCCGTATACCCACTAGGAAAGATCAAGGATTTCCGTATACCCACTTAAAAAAGCACAAGGATACGTAACCATCCAATAAATCACAATAAGATTTGTGGTTTGTTGCTTTTGACATGAAACAAAGTTTAATATTTCAAATTCTGCCCATTTTACAACGAAATAATAATAATAAAAAAAAACATAAATACCGTTTTGGCGCTCTTTGATGTGTAATGCCTCATCAGTTCAAGAGAAGCGGTAGCGTAAAGCACACATGAACTGACCCTCTACTCCGTTTTCATACCAGTTTCAGCGTTGAATAAACATGAATGAACTTCTTAAGGTATGTTAAAAGATACAGAACAACTTAATGAAATCCATATCACGTCTTGTGTATTTGCATAATCGGTGTTTCAAATGCGGAAAGACGTTAATAACAGCTTGTAAACAGTGTCACTTAACGTCAAATTTAGGCTAATGTTCAGGCATGAAAATCCCTCACCTTTCGGCCTAATTCGCCGTTTTGAAACATAAATAGGTGAGCTACTTGAATCGTGTAGATTCGATGAGAATTTTTTTTTGAAAGGGGTGGGGGGGGTCATATTCAGTGAACTGTGAACAGATGCGCGTGCCAGAAGGGCGCGCGAGTGCATGGAAATATTAACGCGAAGGGCCTTGCATCACAGACCACCATCAGAAGCTGAAAGCACGCCTGGCATCGGCGATTTACCTGACTGAATTTGGTGAGTGATGGCAGGGCTCGACAGGACTGCCCGATGGTCCGGGGCCAGTGTGAACGACGCTCGGGACAGTAGACGCCAGGGGCGTAGCACCAAATTTTGGGCCCTGGGTACAAACCATCTTGCTGGGCCCCTGTACCAAATACCATAGTGATACCAATGGGTGGGGTATTGCATTTTTATCATAAAAACACTTAAAATGTAAACAAAATAAGCCACACTCTGATTAATATATTTTTGTTTCATTGTCAAAAGTACTACTAACTTGCTAAAATATCCTTTATTGTCACAATACCCTTTTTAAAGTGTAGGCTAAGTACAAGTTAATTGCTGATTATTTGTCTGTTTAAAATAAATGCAGACTATAGAATCACAGAGTACACTAACCGCCAAACTAGACATTCAGTCTTTGAATTACGTTTTAAAATAAGTCATTTTCAATCATTAAGATGTGCATTAAACTGAGAACAATCCTGTACTTAATAGGGCTGGGCGATGTATCGAATGCTTTTGTCACGCGCATTTCTTCAGTAAAGCCGGTTCCCTGATTACCGCTAAATCGCCATCACCTGCTTTCAAATGAAGCGGCATTTAATAGACAGAGCCGTAGATCACTGATAGACACGCAATATCGCGTTCAATATCGATATGTATCGCCGTCGATAATGAACGCGATATTGCGTGTCTTATCAGTGATCTACGGCTCTGTCTATTAAATGCCGCTTCATTTGAAAGCAGGTGATGGCGATTTAGCGGCAATCAGGGAACCGGCTTTACTGAAGAAATGCGCGTGACAAAAGCATTCGATACATCGCCCAGCCCTGGTACTTAATGTAAGAGCGTGCGCGAGCTAATTTGCATAACAATGCGGTAAAATAGGCGCTAACGATCTGTGTTTTTGCGGGTGTTAGATTTTGATAATGGAGGGAAATATACAGTGTTTTCATGTAAAGTTCTGACTCTGGGGAGAACTGCAGCAGAAAAGGAGACAAGCTGCGCAGGCTCCGCCTCCGTCTGCTTCTCACTCCGTTATTTACTCAGAAATATTGTTTGCTCGCTATGTAGGGTGTGATACTATAAAGTATTGGTATATTATTCAAATAGAGTACGAACATAAATGTATGCTATTCTACCTGGAGTAACTAGATATTTATGTTAAAACAATGTCAATGCTCGATGATGCATTTGTAGCTCACCTTTCTTTTCAAAAACCTGAGTGAGCAACTGCTTGCCCTCATTTGCCTTTCTCTCTTTAATCTTCTTTTCTTTTCGTTTTTGAGCCCCTGATTTTCCTTTCTTAAGGAAAGACATGACTCTTCCCCTGTCTTCCTAGTTCATATCACGGCTAACTCCAGCTCCTGTCTCATTAACTGATTCACGAATCACCGCAGGTCCGCAGAAGCACCTGACCTGCGGGTCGTACCATTTACATTGATTCGAGAGGGGTGGTGGGGCCCTGCACAGCATGAAAATGACTTTTTTTTATACCAAACCAGTGCCTAACTACAAGTTTAGTTTTGCACAGCAACTTTTTTATTTGTAAATAAATGCTATACAAATGTTAGTGCATGTATATGTATGTATAGAAAACTGACTTAACTTAACCCCCCCCTGCCTCGGGCCCTGGGTACTCGGTACCCTTTACCCCCCCAGTCCGACGCCCCTGGTAGACGCACCGGTCACTTGCCCGATCGGGCCAGTGCTGTAGGGTGTGCGTTATATATCGTCTAATATCGTAGGCTAATTGTTGATTTAACGATCCGAAATTATCGAGTATGTCCCTCACTTTACAAAAACAGTCTAATGTTACTAGACACAGCATAGTTATTGTTACCTACGGTTAGAGTAGTGTGTGCTTACATTAAAGTGTACGCTTTCACAGCGTGATTTAGTCTATTAAAATGCCCCCAAAATTCAAGATAAGGGGCAAAAATGGCCCTGTATATATTTCATATATAATTTAATAAAGTTAATCATTATTACACAAAGAGCTCCGTTTTTCTCCAAATATTAGCATGATTACAAATGTGATATTGATTTTATTCAGCATACAATTTAATGAACAAGAACTTAATATCAAGTGACTTACATTTTAGACACCAAATCGTCTGTTTCGCTGTATTTCACCAACGAAAATAGTTCCAAAGTCCACCGAATTGTTTTGCGTCTCTGAGCAACACTTCCTGAATGAATCAGCCGCTTGAATGAATCGGTTGAATCTCAATGATTCGCTCATTAACAGTGATTGGCTGTCACCTACTGGCGGGTTAAATTTCACATTTAAAGTGTCTTCATTTTTAAAAATTTCAAATAACAGTATTAAACGTTTTATATTTTGAACATTAAAAACATTTTTATGCATCTGTAACTGCTCTTGATTAACTTTAATAAAGTTATCTATTCTATAGTTATACATTAATTACAATTTCTGTACCTGAAAATATTCTGTTTAAACCTACATAAAAAACTTGAAAAGTAATAAGCACAAATAAATACAACAGAACAAACATATAAATTAAATGGTGATTTAATTTATATGTTTGTTCTGTTGTATTTATTTGTGCTCTTACTCGTAATTTGATTTTTTGTTACTATTTTACTACTTACTGTTTATTTGTCTAATAATATTTAAAATAAATCTAGTAGCTTTTGGTGTCATAACATTATGTATTGAGGTTAAATTTATCAAAAACAATGAAAACGATAACTATGCTTATTTTATAGGCCCATTTTCTTGTCTTTTACTTTTATTAATTTTTTTGTTGTGGGGCCCGGAAAATTTCGGCGGGTCAAGTAAAAATTTGAACTAAATTTAACGCTACTGGCGTTAGCGTTGAGCCCTGAATGGTTTCAATAATTTTAATATTTTCTGGTATATAAGTTACCCGGGAGCTCTGTTGACATAGACTTAGCTAACGTTAGCTACAGCTTGATGAATGGAGTCATTGAACACAGCAGGAGAGAACACAACGTTAGCCAGCTAGCTAAAGCTCCGGTGGAAAATTATTAGCTAATGCTACCGTTTTTGAGGAGTTAGATTTTGAGGTGAGGGGACTGACAAGGCAGAAGGTAAAGTGGTCCACTGTTCTAATAAGCAGACCTGCCAACCTGTACACAATTTACGTAGTGGATACGCATTTTGACTTCAAAGTATGCTGGTACGATTTGTAACTCTAAGCTACGCAAAAACCTGATGACGCCTCTGTGCACGCGCAGTCCTCAAATCAAGCAACAGCAAAAGAAGAAGAGTTCGACCAATCATAGCGTTAGGTTCTTCCCCCAAATATATTGTAAATGTTAGACCCAGTGACAGGCTGGCATGAAATGGCTTGCATAATACTTAGTAAGGAGGCCATAATCATTTTTGACTCATGGCTGAAGTTAAGTTTCTCCAGCTCTCCCCAGGTTGGCAAAAAAGCATCTCAAAATGCATCAGATTGATGCTTTAAAATGTGGAATATTTAAATTTTTCTTCCGGGGGAGCATGCGCCCGGACCCCCCTAGAGGGGTAATATCCTTCTCACCTTTTTCACCCCTGACCCGTTTTCATGCCTGTAATGTTACCTCAGAACAAATTTCAATATTCAGTGACCATAAACTCGTGACCAAAAATGAACTCTTGAGAGGAGCATTTAGCTAAATGTATGCACCATATTACATATTAATTATAATTTTTAATGTTCTTCAATAGCCTATATAATGACTGTTTGAATCAATCCATCAAGTTGGCAACAAGTTTGCTGGTGGTTGGGGTCACAGTATACTCACTACAAAAAACTAGACTACACCACTGTGCGCGCCATATTGAATTTCTTTGAAAACCTACTTTTTTGAACTCGTCCTTGACAGTTTGTTCAATTTTCACTAAAATTGGCACACATCATCTTCAGGCCATGTTGGCAAAAAGTTATTAAAATCTTTTTGATAAACCCAACGGTTTTCCAATAACACGCCAATGAATTAGACGAAGATCACGTAAAAATGGATGCGAGGCTATGGTTGTGTCCGAAAACTGGAAAATGCTGCCTTCTGAGGACACATTTCAAGGTAGTAAGGCATCAAGGCATGTCCGAATCCAATGTTAGCTTCACTTCCTGTCTCATGAGATACCTTCCTCGGATCGATTTTTGAAGAAAGCATGGATGTATCCTTAGCTGCCTTTGATATCCCACAATCCTGTGCTTTCCATTCTCTGACAGTTGAGCTAGAAAAATAAAGATGGCATCCGAAGGTTGCGTTTGCTGATCAGTTTGTGTGTAAATGTACGATTTTGATCAACATATTTCAATTTTGATATCATTTCTATTGAGAAATTACTACTGTAATAATTAAATATTTGTTTAGTTCTCACCAAAGATCGCGCTATATTACGGTAGATCATTAAACTGTTACGCTGCCTCAGAAGTCTGTTCAAAATCAGTTTCGTGAGGAACCTTCATGCACAAACGCTGCCATACAAGTCATTCTCTTACAAGACAGCGAGGCAGCAAGACAGCAATCTAGGTTTTCGGACGCAGCCTATATCTCTGCAACGCTTTAGCGCATTGGGACTAGTCGTGGTACATGTCATCACAAGCATGACCTGAGGGCTGAGGCTACATGCAGCATTTTGGCACAGCGCCACCTACTGGTCAGGAGGTATGAAAAACGGCTTTTTTTTGTTTATAACTTCTGAATTGTTGGCCCCAACAGTGCAGCATACCGAGTCGAATGATACCCAATTTTTCGACAAATTTTAATATTGCTGTAAAATGTCATTTTATGAACACATTATGAAACTTTGCATGTGTCATCAGCACTATGCCCTGAAGGTACTCAAAGTTGAGACAGCGCCACCTTGTGGTTAATAATTATATTGAAATTTCCCCAAAAGCAAATTGATTTTGTCTTTTTAATGAAACTAGAGTTGACCAATTCCTTGAGTCATACCAATTATGCCATAGTTGGTCAAAATGTCTGCGCGCCATATTGAATTTCGAACTCGTCCTTGACAGTTTGTTCAATTTTCACTAAAATTGGCACACAACATCTTCAGACTATGTTGGCAAAAAGTTATTAAAATCTTTTTGATAAACCCAACGGTTTTCCAATAACGCGCCAATGAATTAGATGAAGAGCACGTAAAAATGGATGTGAGGCTATATCTCTGCAACGTTTTAGCATATTGGGACTAGTCTTGGTACATGTCGTCACAAGCATGACCTGAGGCTACAGCATTTCAGCACAACACCACCTACTAGTCAGGAGATATGAAAAATGGCTTTTATAAATTCTGAACAGTTTGCCCATACAGTGCAGTTTCCCATGTCGACAAGTTTGAATTTTGTTGTAAAATGCCGCATTTTATGAATGCAAAATGTCTGCCCGCTGTTTGTCCAATTTTTACCAACATGCCTACAACAAGTTATTAAAATCTTTTTGATTAACCAAACAGTTCTCGAATAACGCATCAACAAAACTGTTGCCATGGTGCCAAGCTGATTCTGAGGCTGTAACTTTGCATATTGGCACCAACCTTCCTATGTGTCATCGTCTCCTCACACTGACCACACAACATCACTTTGGTAACTGCACCACCTACTGGTCAAAAGTGATAAGCAGTTAAATCATATTACTAGTGCTTGTATTTGATTTTTCAGCAATTTTGCATAACATTTTGCCCAAAATGTCTTTAATTATTCATCATTGAAGTCTAATAACTCATTATGCCTAATTTGTGCTTGGCCACTTGCTTGCATATTGAAATATAGCTGCAAGCATCAATTAATATATTTTTGCAGCATTTTTAACCTTTATTAATGTTAGTTTATAAAAATACAATTGTTCATTGTTTATACAGTGCATTAACTAATGTTAAAAGATGCAACATGTGATTTAAATAATGCATTAGTAAATGTAGAAATTAAGATTAATAAATGCTGTAGAAGAATTGTTCATCATTGGTTCATGTTAACAAATGGAAACTTATTGTAAAGTTTTACTATAATTATTTGTGAAATTTACTAGCAATTTCTGAGTGAAAATTGTTTTAAAGCAAATCCCACACCAAATTCAGTGTAAAAGTTTATGTGTGGAAATATGTAAGTAAATGTCAGAATAGGTTACATTAAAAATATAATTACTTGTGATTTTAGGGTTTGACTTGACCTGAACAAACTATGTTTTAATGCTCACTTTAATCCATTGATTAAACAGCAACTCTTTCAGTCTGTCTTATTATGCTGAGATGTATTTTTAAATGCACTTTTCAGAATAATCCTCTGACTCAAAAAACATTATTCCACTAAAGATGACGGGCCAGAACGACTGCTGCGATCAGAACAGAGCTGATCAATGATCTCCACCCACACACACACACACACACACACACACACACACAAAAATGAGCAGGAAAAAGAGTTGCATTTTCCTACGGTATGATTTTATTGGGATTAGACATTTTTAGAAAATTATTTGTAAAGATCGGTCCATTTAAAAAGAATCATTTTGTGATAAAAAGGTGTTTTGCCAGGCAGAATCCAGGAGAATGAAGGTGGAGGATTGTAGACGTGTGCAACATGAAAGTATTTATCAATATCAGAACATCTGTTTACAACCGCGCCATAAACGCTGCAGAGCAAAGAACAGAATCACTCCATATGAGATCCGACAAATACTCCAGCAACGTAAAGACGAGACAGTCCTTACATACACTACTGTACATTTACAAAACAGCTTCAATTATCAAAGGCAAAGGACTACTAAGACTCAAGTAGAAAAACTGCTCTGAGCTTTTAAGGAAGAAAATGAGAATCACAGTCTGTAAACATTTAGCATCATTAGTCTGTCATAGAAACGTTTGTTTCTCACTCGATATGGAAGATAAAGATGTTAGTCGCGTCCCGAACATCACCCAGAAAGAATAAATCATCCACAGCGCTGGCGTCTGAATGTAAAACACACTTCCTCTAATGTAACCGAATCTACCGTCAAATACTGTCCAGTGTGTTTCGTTCTTCCATGTTCAAGTCAGTTTGATGGGATTGGGACGCTACCTACGTGCACTACTGGTCACTTTAAGACTTTTAGTTCCAGTAAATGATTAATAAAGTAGTGATTGATCGTAAAGCTAAACCAAAAAAAAAAGAAAAGGAAATTAAGACTCTTCGTGAGTGTGTGGTCACGGGAAAGAGCCAGCGGCGTGTGCGATCCGCTCCCTCGTTACCCAGATTACTCCCGCTTTAATGGTCGTGGAATCCAGGCATGGGGAACGGACGGGCGAAAGCCTCCACGCGCAGACGCAGGTCAGTGATACGAGACGCCGTCTCTGCATCTTCCAGCAGGAAACTCTTGAAATCGGCCAATTTTTCTGAAGAGGAAATTGGTATAATGTAAGAGAAAATTATAACAGCAGAACAGAACATTGAATTTATTTGATCAAAAATACAGTAAAAATTGTGAAATATTTTTACAATTTAAAACGGCTGTTTTCTATGTGAATATATAGTCAAATATAATTTATTCTTGTGATAAAGCTGAATTTATTTGATTAAAAATACAGTAAAAATTGTGAAATATTATTCCAATGTAAATCAGCTGTTTTTTATGTGAATATATAGTAAAGTGTAATTTATTCCTGTGATCAAAGCTGAATTTTCAGCATCATTACTCCAGTCTTCAGTGTCACATGATCCTTCAGAAATCATTCTAATATGCTGATTTGATGCTCAAGAATCATTTATAACAGTTTTAGATTTTTTCGGAATCTGATACATTTTATTTTTCAGGATTCTTTAATTAATAGAAAGTTCAAAAGAACAGTGTTTATTTGAAATAGAATCTTTTGTAACATTATAAATGTCTTTACTGTCAATTTTGATCAATTTACCCAAACTTCGAATGGTGTAAGAAAGTTTCCACAAAAATATAAGGCAGCACAACTGTTTTCAACATTCAGTGTTTTTAATGACACATGATGATACTGATTTTTTTATAGAGGTGAGCATCTGACAAATATTTAAATTATTGATGGCAACATGCACAAAATTGCTTAAATTAAACAGAATTTACACAATATTTACAATGAATAACTCTAAAAAATATATCTTATGTTTTTTAAATAATTGAGGCTTGTTTCCAACATGGAATAAAAAAAATAAATAAATAAAAATTAAAGGTGCAATATGTAATATTTTTGCAGTAAAATATCCAAAAACCACTAGTCCAGTGTTATATATTTTGTTCACTTGAGTACTTACAATATCCCAGATGTTTGCATTTACAACTATTTGTAAATCGTGAGAAAATTGCAATTTTACCCAAGGCTCTGGGACGTGTGAGGAGTCGCCGCCTGTTGATTGTGTCATACCCGCGTTACCCTCAGATTTATTTTGTAGAAACCAGGGAAACGCCAAAGATGCTTTAAAATATTACACGTTTTAATAGTCAAGGGAACAACTGTTTTGATATATTTACAGACAGAAAACTAATAATTGTTATATAGCTCAAGACGTTTATTGTTTAAATCTAATGTACTTGATGTTTTACGAGTCTCATGCTTTACCGTGTCTCAGAGAAAAACACTATTTTGTGAAGTAGCTAATCCAGCTCATCCAGCATTTAATCTGATATTGTAAAATCGCTCTATCTTACTGCAGTGTGTAACAGTGTCTCACAGCAGCTGCCGAGCGAACGCTCAGAGTAACGTTATAACATCATTTTCAACACTCTCAAATGTGTCTAATATGATAAACAGAGCTGCGTTTCCTCATACTCATGACCGGAAAAGCGGCAGCGGCGCCGGCGACTGTGTCATAATAAAAGTCCCGCTGCTCGTGAGGCGTGTGTTGATCAATCGCTCCAGCTCCTCGTTCAGCTCCACAACACTCGCTCCTGCTCTGCTTCATACTACAGTAACGTTAATAATCACATCCATGAACATGATTTCTTCCTGAGTCCAATCCCTATTATTTCCACCGGATGTGATGTGAAGACCACATGTCCCAAGATTCCGCGCTCAAACTTGCCGTCATCAAGCTACGCCTTTGTTTTGAATAGGCTTCTAGCGACCTCTAGCGGACAGAAAATATTACGTATTGCACCTTTAATTGTGACTTTTTCCTTCACAATTCAAGTTTATATCTTGCAATTTAGAGAAAAAGTCAGAATTGAGAGATATAAACTCATAATTCTGACTTCATTTCTCACAATTCTGAGTTTATAACACAAAACACAATTGTGAGATACAAAGTCGCGATCACCTTTTATTGTTGTTAATCCGTGGTGAAAACAAGCTTCCATAAATAATCATGAAACATACTCTAAATTCTCTATAGCTAAAAAGGTTAGTTTTAATGTAGAAAGCCATCAAACACCCAATAAAACACAGTATTGTTTATTCATCCAGTGAATTTCTGAGCAGAAACACAAAGGCGAAGCAGAGATCTAGAACTCACTGGTCTTGGTCTTCACGTCCAGAGCGATCTTGATGCCCTGATCTATGAAATCCACCACCTGCTGGAAGTCTGATTCCTTGAACTGGCGGGACGTGAGCGCAGGGGTTCCTGGGATACCAGAAGATGAATTACAGCACTCAATAGCTATGTTTCCATGCACCTATTTTTATGTGAATTTTGTGATATTGCTCACACAATTGCATTCACAAACACTTATTTAATCGAGTAAATCGGCTATTTTTTGTGGTAATAATACATAATATAATCAATCATCTTATGTACATTATGTATTATATCAAATGCCAGCAGAGGGCGCCATTGGCCTGGTGTTGTTTATTACTGATATTTCGCGCCAATTTCCCAGGAAGTGACAATTTTGTTCTTATGAACACATGGGATGGAAATGCTGCTGTGTTTTATGCCATATTCCAATTTTGCGCACAAGTTAAATTCACAACTTTGAATGGAAGCAGATCTAGTGGGAGCTTTTTCCGTTTCTCTCACCGAGCCGCAGGCCGCCGGGCGTGAGCGCGCTCTTGTCGCCGGGACACGTGTTCTTGTTGGCCGTGATGGACACCAGCTCCAGAACTCGTTCTGCACGTGCTCCGTCCATTCCCTGAGGCCTCAGATCCACCAGAACCAGATGATTATCGGTTCCTCCTGAAGACAGAAAGTCAAAAGAGTGTCTCGTTTGAGCTCTTGGGTCATTTAAAAAACACTTAATATTCAGTAATATTATCCACCTGATATTATTCCCTGAAATAACAGATTTATCATGAAGTTTATGAGGTTATTATGCATTAAAATAAGGGATGCACGATATATACGGCTACCATATCGGTATCGGCCGATATATGATCATTTTTAATGTTATCGGCCAGATGCAAAAATTTGACCGATATATTAAAGCTGATAAATAATGAATTATTTCCTTCAGCTGAGACTCTTCAGATGCGCACTGTTCACCATGATGGTTTTGAATTGCTTGAAATATGATTTAAAATCACTTCAGAAAGGAAAATACAGTTAAGTGCAACATCAGTCGTATAGGCTACATAAAATTATAACATTATAGGGACATGACATTTAATGGTGAAACGTCTGTCTTTGTAATCAGGCTCTAAAAAATTATATAAACATTTGGATTTAGATTTATGGGCCAATATATCGGTTATCGGCTTTCATATATAAAGAATTATCGGTTATCGGCCAAAATTCATATCAGTGCATCCATAATTAAAATCAACTGTTCAAAACACATTTTATGTCCATTTTTTATATAGAAGACGACTTGATTTTCTCCCTGATGAATTAATTGAATTGTAAAACGGTCCTTATATGAAGGTGGATGACGATAGAAAAGCTGTTTCAGAATTTATTACATTATTTCTTTAGAAAAACAAAACTGATGAATCATGAACAATAAGAGCAGAAACATTTCACAGACTGTGATGACGCATTTCCACAGTTATTAACATTTTAAATCTAGCAAGGTTTTTCTTTTGTAAAAAAATAAAGTATATTTATAGCGCTTTGTGTTTCATAACCTTGGCATTAAATGACAGAAAACTAGTTAAGCTGCTTTGTGAGTGTTTCTAAGACAGGAGGGAAATTTGACATTTTTCTCTCTTCTGACCAACATAATCAATCTCTCAATATTTTTTTCCTTTTGTAAAGCCATAGAAATGGATTTTTATTGTGAAATTGTACTTGTAGTTTCCGTTCAATTCTATAGAAGTTTCCCAAACCATGACGAATTTTAAATTGCCAAATTAAGGGTCCGTTAGTCAGTCGTTTCTCAAACCAGGTGAAAATGATTTGCAGCAGCTTTAGGCACAGAAAGGGAAGCACAACAACATGTGTGATGACACAAACAGCTAGAGATACATACAGCTATTCAATTAGTTTCGCATATGTCGGTTATCGTGCAGCTGATTCTCGGCTTGATTTCACACGTTTTCACTTAAGGGCCGTTTGCACTGAACGAACAACAACAACATCCACAGCACAGGTCCCGAATGCACAAAAACATCATTAAAACACGATTAAAATCTTCAGCACTTCAGACAAAGAGTTAGTCAAACATTCGTTCTGCTGGTTTATTCTTCAATAAAAGTGATTTGGATTCACCTGGAGCCGGCTGACGGGACACGAGAGAGCATTTCTGTAAAACACTGCTGCTTATAATGAGGAAATTAGCAGCTGAAGACTGTGAATAATTAACATCTGAAACAATTATTAAACTGAGGAAAAGACAGAGTAAATTAACTCCTTTGCTTTAAGTGGAAGAGTCTAAATGAAGGACTGATCAATTTCACTTTACCAATAAAAACTGCCTCATTTTAAGACAAATAGATGCATACAATTTCCAATGTGCTCATTTTTGACAGCAAACAAAAGTGACTACATGATTGTTTTTGTTCACGTGGCAAGTGCCAAAAACTTTACCAAGCTTCCGGTAAGGTAACCAAACAAGTGCAGAAATGTTCTCTGGAGTCTGAATATCAATAATTATCAAAAAAAGTTGAAATTTTGATTTACGTTCACTAAGGGCCGCCAAAACGAACGATGAGGGCAGAGCCACTTTTATTAAAATGGCTATAACTCAAGAACGAAATGAGATATTTGCACCAAACTCGGTAATAATTGCATAGATTGTACACTAGGGGATGCTATAACTTGAAAACAGCTGTAACCGTTAGTCCAAAAACAGCTGTAACTATGCAACCGTTAGTCTGATCGACTTGAAATATGGCATGCAGTGTTTTGGTCCAAGAGGGCATGATAGTCTACGAGGATATTGGCGGTGGGCATGTTCGACTCGTGGTCCTAGAGGTCTGTAAGAATTTTGAAAGAAAACGGCCACTAGTTGGTGCTAACGAGTTTTACGTGCACTTTCACATATCCACACAATATGCATATCATTTGATAGATCTCCTCATTCTGAACAACTTTGCCTCAACAATCAATGCTATCAATCAAGTCGTTCATTAATTATTCACAAATATTTGAAAAACCTACATTTGCGAACTAGTCTTAGGTTTTTCGCCCAATCGGATGGAAACCAGCGCAGGACAATTCTTTAGATCAATAATTATCAAAAAAAAGTTGAACTTTACCCTTTGGGTCGCAATAACAGGGTATTTTAGAAAGTGAGCAAGACTAAATATACCCAAAAGCCTATAAATCCTAAAAGAAAACTCAGAACTTCACCAAAATTGGTGAGCTCATGCAGCATATGACTCTAAAGCAGCATGCCAATCGGATCATAGGTGGTGCTATAATTGTGAAAAAACTTAAAAAAAAAACATATGTTTTTAATATTTTAGATGAAAATATATACAACTTTGGATGTGGTCAACATTTTCACGGGAGTCACATCTTTAGAGTCCTGAATCCTTGCCGTGTCCAACGACACCAAACTTGTTAGGTTTCACCTTATGGTTTGTGCCACGATGTGATTTAGCGCTTAAACTTTTGTGAATATCTTCAAAACCGCTAGTCCGATCGAGACGAAACCAGCGCAGGAAACACGGAACCTAAGTTGGTTTACTAAATGTTAAGCCCAAATGTCAAAATTTTGATAGGAAGTGGCAAAAAAATCCAATCAAAGTCTTTCATGGATGATTTATGCTTTCTTAAATATAAGGGTCTATAACTTCAAAACAAAATGAGATATTTTCACCAAAATTGGCACACATGTGTATGGGCACACTCTGAGGACACCCCAAAAAAGTGGTGGAGATTGGGCAATAGATGGCGCTATAACTGTCAAAAAAACTTGTTTTTCCTTACTGAATTGCCTGTAAATGGTCTTTTCCATCTATGATCTAAGTGTTTATATGCTTGCTAAATAAAATATAATTACTTTTTATGTGCTTAAAGGCCTTAAATGCTTGAACCCCGGTAAATTCTGCTTGCAGCTTCAATTAAAAATTTGCATTCTGAAGATTTGGTTCTGAAAGTCAGAATTCATTTCATTTTTAGGTGAACTTTCTAAAAGAGAAAAACCTACAGCAGCTTGACTTCACAAAGATAGACCGCACACGTGTAAAAAAGACAAAAAAGCAAACCCACCGGAGACGAGCGTGTAGCCCTTCTTCAGCAGCGCGTCGGCCATGGCCTTGGAGTTCTTCAGAACCTGAGCGATGTACTCGCGAAACATGGGCGTCGAGGCCTGAAGAGAGACCGAATGAAGAGCCATCAATTATCAAAAACCATAAATGAGTTCCCAAGAGCATGAGCCATTGTTCAGAGAAAGATGAGACAGAATAAAAGATGCGGGAGCTCTAGGACTGCAGGAGATTATTGAACAGCAAGTGAAATTTAGAAGTCAGCCGTCGTACCTGTTTGAGAGCCACAGCGACGCCAGCGATGGCGTGATTGTGTGGGCCGCCCTGAAGCGAAGGGAACACAGAGAAGTTGACCTTCTCCTCCAGGTTGTACATGACCTCTTTGCCCTTCTTATCCAGCGATCGCACGCCCTTACGGTAGAATATAAGCCCCGCCCTGGGGGAGGAGCCACATGAGAGGAGGAGGAGACACAGTTAATGATGTAAGATCAGAATAACACACACACATGTATGCATGCAACATCCAGATCATCTCTATCCCATAATGCAATGTGCTCAACTTGACTTTCAATTTTAATCAGACTGTCAAGTTACATCTTTACAAATAGAGTTTGTTTACAAATATAATAATAAAAAAAAGCATTTTAATTCATTGTCATGTGACAATGTAACTGTTCAAAAGTTTAAAATAATTAAAGATTTAGAAATAAGTCTCTTCTGCTCACCAAGGCTTCATTTATTTGATCAAAAATACTGTAAAAATTGTGAAATACTATTTTGATTTAAAAAAAGCTGTTTTCTATGTGAATATATAGTAAAGTGTAATTTATTCCTGTGATCAAAACTGGATTTTCAGCATCATTACTCCAGTCTTCAGTGTCACATCATCCTTCAGAAATCATTCTAATATGTTGCATTTATTTTATTAAAAATACTGTAAAAATTGTGAAATATTATTATAATTTAAAGTAACTGATTTCTATGTGAATATACAGTAAAATGTAATTTATTTCTGTTATCAAAATAGAATTTTTAGCTTTCTAATTGTTCACCTTCCTTCAAAAATACAACCCCAAAATGTTCTTAAATGATATGCTTTGTTAAATAAGGGTAAAATAATAATACATTTTAATATTATTATTCCAAACATCATCATAGTGTGTTAGAATAATATAGGCCTATGTTTGGGGTCTGTAAGATGTTTTAGTATTTTTAAAAGTCTCTTCTGCTCACCAAAGCTGCATTTATTTGATCGAAAATACAGTAAAAATTCTGAAATATTATTATAATTTAAAGTACCTGTTTTCTATGTGAATATATAGTAAAGTGTAATTTATTCCTGTGATCAAAGCTGAATTTTCAGCATCATTACTCCAGTCTTCAGTGTCACATGATCCTTCAGAAATCATTCTGATATGATGATTTGCTGCTCGAGAAACATTGATGATTATTATCAATGTTGAAAACTGAAAATGTTTCAGATTTTTGCGGAAACTGATACATTTTATTTTTCAGGATTCTTTAATGAATATAAAGTTCAAAAGAACAGCATTTATTTGAAATAGACTCTTCTGTAACATTATAAATGTCTTTACTGTCACTTTTGATCAGTTTAATGCATCCTTGATGAATAAAAGTATTAATTTCTTGTGACCCAAAATATATAAATTTCAATGCACTAATTTGCATAAAACACTTATCCACACACTGTCAGTGATGTCACACAGGTCTCAGACTGAATGACAGCGGCTCAGGTGTGTACCTGGATCCTCGCAGTGATTTGTGGGTGGTTGACGTGACGAGGTCGGCGTGTTCGAAAGGCGAGGGAACGGCTTTCCCGGCCACCAGCCCGCTGATGTGAGCCATGTCTGCCAGCAAGTACGCGTTCAGCTCGGTACACAACTGAGAGAGAGAGAGGGAGTAATAAAGAGCTTTGAGTAGATTATGAAAGCGTTCAGAATCTCAGATCCGCTGCGCTCACAGCAAATATCACAATCAAAGCGTTCCCGTTATCAGCCCATCTGAGAGTGACCCGATGAGATCCGCTCGCGTCTCCGGGGAACGAGACCCAGATACCGCAGGCGCTTCACAAACACTTCTGAGCATGACGACATGTTTTCAGGGGGTAAAAATAATTTCCAGCTGATTATACACTGATAATTTTATGCACAGATACACTTAATCTGTCCTGGTGTGTGTGTGTGTGTGTGTGTGTGTGTGTGTGTGTGTGTGTGTGTGTGTGTGTGTGTGTGTGTGTGTGTGTGTGTGTGCGCTGCTGACCTCGTGTTTATCTCGCAGTGAAATCAGGCCACAGTGAATTCTAGCAACAAACATGAAACACACACAATCTCAGCCTCCAGGAGCAGCTTAAGAAAACACAGAAAACCTGGAGCGCGATATGCGAGGAGCGAAAACTCTCAGAAACACACAGATGTATGGTATGCCATGGAATAAAAAGATTTAAAAAAAAAAAGTAATAATTGCAACTTTTTATCTCGCAATTCTGACTTTCTCTCGTAATTGCAAGTTATAAATTCATAATTTTGAGTGATCTTGCAATAACTCAGATTTAGAAAGTCTCTTCTGCTCACCAAAGCTGCATTTATTTGATCAAAAATACAGTAAAAATTGTAAAATATTTTTCCAATTTAAACTAGCTGTTTTCTATGTGAATATATAGTAAAATATAATTTATTCTTGTGATAAAGCTGAATTTATTTAATCAAAAATACAGTAAAAATTGTGAAATATTATTACAATGTAAATCAGTTGTTTTCTATGTGAATTTATAGTAAAATATAATTGATTCTTGTGATGAAGCTGAATTTATTAAAAATACAGTAAAAATTGTGAAATTTTATTACAATGTAAATCAGTTTTCTATGTGAATATATAGTAAAATATAATTTATTCTTGTGATGAAGCTGAATTTATTTAAAATATAGTAAAAATTGTGAAATATTATTCCAATGTAAATCAGCTGTTTTCTATGTGAATATATAGTAAAATATAATTTATTCTTGTGATAAAGCTGATTTATTTAATTAAAATACAGTAAAAATTGTGAAATATTATTCCAATGTAAATCAGTTGTTTTCTATGTAAATATATAGTAAAATATAATTTATTCTTGTGATAAAGCTGATTTATTTAATTAAAAATACAGTAAAAATTGTGAAATATTATTACAATGTAAATCAGTTGTTTTCTATGTGAATATATAGTCAAATATAATTTATTCTTGTGATGAAGCTGAATTTATTATAAATATAGTAAAAATTGTGAAATATTATTCCAGTGTAAATCAGCTGTTTTCTATGTGAATATATAGTAAAATATAATTTATTCCTGTGATCAAAGCTGAATTTTCAGCATCATTACTCCAGTCTTCAGTGTCACATGATCCTTCAGAAATCATTCTAATATGATGATTTGCTGCTCAAGAAACATTTATGATTATTATCAATGTTGAAAACAGTTCATATTTTTGTTGAAACCAGGATACATTTTATTTTTCTGGATTCTGACATCTTTCTCACCATTGCAAGTTAAAAACCCGTAATATTCAATTTATAATCACACAACTCCCTCACAAGAAAAAAAAAAAAAAAAAAATCAAAATTGTGAGATAAAAAGTCACCATTTCCTTTTTTATTTTTTATTCCGTAGCATATCAAGCTTCCTCAGATATGGGCTCTGTTCAATCCCTAGCGAGCGCCCTAAATAGACAGCACATGACAAAGCGACCAGAAGTCATGTTGGGATGGTCACTGTAAAAATACATGCATTTCATCTTAGGAGGCAAGATGTGACGCCTTCATATGCTGTCTATGTAGGGCCGATACACACCAAATAAACGAGAGGAGATTCATCATGAACTCTGAGTGACTGCAGAATGGGATTATGGGCATGTTACCGTCCATCAAACAGATCTGAAACATCATTTTATCAGTGTTAATGAGAACAATCATCATTCTTTCTGCTGATAATGTGTGTGTGAAAGGAAATGTGATTAAGTGCTGACAGTGACACTGCAGCGAGAGTGTGTATGTGTGTGTGTGTGTGTGTGTGTGTGTGTGTGTGTGTGTGTGTGTGTGTGTGTGTGTGTGTGTGTGTGTGTGTGTGTGAGAGCAGGAAGTGGGAGAAACATTGAATGTTTGTTGTCTCTGAGGCGTCAGGCATGAGCAGTTAAACGCGTCAGAGAGACAGATGAGTGTGTGCGTGTGTGTGTAAAGCAAGAGATCAGTCAAGAGCAAAAATAAACTAAAAGAGATTTAGTGTTTTTTATCTTATATATATATATATATATATATATATATATATATATATATAATATAAAAAACACTAAATCTCTCTTTTAGTTTATTTATAAACATAAATATATATATGCATGTTTGCACTATTTTCATAGTTTTAATGGTATGCAGTCAAACTTCAAACACGTATGAATGATTTCAATACTTAAAGTATTTAAAACTACAAAAATATTCTTTTTTTCTTTATTTTTGATCTTTAATCTAATTTAGGTTAGATTAAATAAAGTCTTGTGTTCTGAAGGTTTTCTGAGAATAAACTCTTACTTAAAAGATGATATTTGATCTTCATTTTCATGTACGTTTATATATTTCTGCCACGGAATACAAATTAAAAGAGGTAATTGCAACTTTTCTCTCACAATTCTGTGAATTATTTTAAAAAGTCAGAACTGAGATATAAACTCGCCATTAAAAAAAAAGAAAATTCAACTTTTTATCTTACAATTATCACTTTTTCCTCACCATTGTGAGACATAAACTCGCAGTGAGACTAAAAAAAGTCAGAAATGTGAGATGCAGTTATCTTTATTTTGTATTCTGTGGCAGAAACAAGTAGACAGTATACAGTAGATCTGCAAAATTATTAATAATCCCAATAAAGACATTAAACAAGTTATGTACAGATTGGTTCAAATCAGCTTCACGGTAATAAACAGGAAAATAATGTTGCAATGTTCATCAATCATTAAACAAATTCAATTTCAAAATGACAATAGAGATCAATTCAGTAACAGAATCAGTGTCACAGTGTGAAAAACTGAAATGAGAAAGACAGACGGACCTTCTTGATGCGGCTGTAGTCGATGAGGCGAGCGTAAGCGCTGGTTCCGGCGATGATGAGTTTGGGTCGGAAGAGTCGAGCCGTCAGCTCCATCTGATCATAGTCGATCAGACCTGATTTAGGCTGAGAGAGAGAGAGACATGTGAGGCATTAAGGTGTTTACAACAGAATATTTCTGCATTCAGAAGCAGCCGAACGCAGACGCAGCATCTCAACACGTGTTTCTCACATCCAGGTTTATCATCCATATATTAGTGCCATATGGATACACTCATCTCTGACTGATGACAGAATACTTCCTGAATTCTAGCAATGAAACAAGCTTTGTGAAATGGTGAAACTGAACCCATGTCGTCTAAGATGTTTGTGTCTTTTTCTTCAGTCAAACAGAAATTGAGGAAAACATTCCAGGATTTTCTCCATATAGTGGACTTCACTGGTGTTCAACAGGTTGAAGGTCCAAATGTCAGTTTCAGTACAGCTTCAAAGAGCTCTACATGATCCCAGACGAGGAATAAGAGTCTTATCTAGAGAAACCATCGGACATTTTATAGAAAAAATAAAAAATATATACTTTTTAACCACAAATGCTCGTCTTGCACTGCTCTGTGATGCTCCACGCATGACGTAATCATGTTGGAAAGGTCACGCGTGACGTAGGACAAAAAAGACGAGCATTTGTGGTTAAAAAGTATATAAATTTATATTTTTTTTAGAAAATGACTGATGGTTGAAAATGGTTGAAAATGACCGAAACTGACATTTGGACCTTCAACCTGTTGAACCCCAGTGAAGTCCACTATATGGAGAAAAATCCTGGAATGTTTTCCTCAAAAACCTTCATTTCTTTCCGACTGAAGAAAGATAGACATGATCATCTTGGAGTCAATTATCAGGAAATTTTAATTCTAAAGTGAACTAATCCTTGAAATTATTGAAATAATACCTTTAAAATTCTTTTTCCCAGAAAAAAGTTTGTGAATCGCTGCTTTATAATGTGACAGCTGCTACTATAAACACAAGAAGCTTTGAGAAAACTGACAAAAGTTAAATTATAAATTAACTTGCATTTAAATATGCAATAATCAGCAAGACTCTCATCTGTAAACACGAGCGATTTCACAGCAATACCATCATCAGACTGCATCATTTCACTCATTCTTCAATCATTTCACACTGACGCTTTTTCTGCATGTCAAGGTTTCTGCCGTCTGATCTGATTTCAGTTGTTTATATTTGCAGCTCTCTCTCTCTCTCTCTCTCTCTCAAACTTCAGTCCTGTCTCGATTTCTGGTTTGAGTCTCTCTGAGATCTGGACAGCAGATAATCTCTCTCTCCGTCGGTCACTCCATCACACCGAAGTGTGTGTGTGTGTGTGTGTGTGTCTGAGGGCCGCCTGTCGATTTCCTATTATCTCTCCCTTAGAGAGGGGACTGACCACTCATTCATCACACACACACACACACACACACACACACACACACACACACACACACACACAGTTTGACCCTTTTAATATTTAGTATAATTTAAGTCCAGCTACATTCAGTTGTCAGTTCGGTGTTGAGAGCTTAATTCTGATTTGTAGAACGTATCGAGTCTTTGGCTGTTATAATATTACTTTGGTCAAAAACAGTGGATGCCAGAACGGGATTAACTCCTGTGTTTCAACGTCACAGTGTGTCCGTGACCCAAGAGGGTCAGACGTGATGTGGAACTTACGTTGAGTTTGTAGGGCATCGACTCAAAGTAGATGGACGTGGCCGAGATCCGCTTGACGTCAGACATGTAGCCATGAGTGAGACTGAGAGACACGGAGAATCGATTACGTTCTGTTTCACTGCATGAGTGGACGAGAGAGAGAATGAGGGTCACTCACTGTCCCCCGTCGGGCAGGTCCAGACCCATGATGCGGTCGTGAGGGTTCAGGACGGCTGTGTAAGCGGCGAAGTTCGCCGGAGATCCGGAGTAGGGCTGAACGTTGACGCCCCACAGCGCCGGGTCGAGGTCAAACGCCTCCAGCGCCCTCTTCTGGCACAAGAGCTCGATCTGATCCACCACCTCAGCACCGCCGTAATACCTGCGCACACACAGACACACACACACACACACACACACACACACACACACACACACACACACACACACACACACACACACACACACACACACACACACACACACACACACACACACACACACACACACACACACACACACACACACTATTATGTTAAACCGCACCAGACTACTCTGATACAATCAACCATAACTCATCAGTCTCATAACCAGCAAAAATATATCAATTAAAATAAAGTAGTAAATAAATAAAAATGGTACAAATACAAAAAATAAAAAAATGAAAATGTATAAATACAAATAAATAAAAATAAAGTAAATAAAAAATAAATGCATATAAAAACAGATGAAAATGTATAAATACAAATAAATTAATAAATAAAGTAGTAAATAAATAAAAATTAAACAAAAACAAGTAAATAAAAAGTAAATGCATATAAAACAAATGAAAATGAATGTAAAAATAAAAATAAACAAAAATAAAGTAAATAACACAAATTATAAAAATACAAGTAAATAAAAAATAAATGCATATAAAAACAAATGAAAATGAAACGTATAAATAAATACAAATAAATAAATAAAAATGAAGTAGTAAATTAAAAATGATACAAATACAAGTAAATTAAAAATAAATGCATGTAAAAACAAATGAAAATGAATGTATAATTAAAAACAAATAAATCAAACAAATAAAAGTAAGGTAGTAAAATAAAAAGTATACAAAAATGTATAAATAAATACAAACAACTCAATCAACAAATAAAAATAAATAAAATGAATACATTAAAAATTAAGTAAAATAAATGATAAAATATACAAATTAATAAAAAAATACACAAAAAACATGAAAAAAAATGAATGAATAAAAATAAAAACAAAAATAAATAAATAAAATAAATGGATAAAATAAACAAAAATATAGTAGTAAAATACAAAAAAAAACAAAAAAACAAATTAAATAAATACATATAAAAACAAATAATAAAAAAAAACAAAAATCAATGAATGATTAAATAGGATTTACAAGATAAAGATTTTTATTTTCTTTGTGAAAATCCTTTAAAAAAAAGAAACTAGTTCCTTGTCAGTTCCTTGACTTTTTTGAATAAATGATTATATTTGTACACAAAACACACCTTTTTCCCGGGTATCCTTCAGAGTACTTGTTGTTGAGACACGAACCTTGAGCCTCGAGAGCCGCTCGACTGCAGAAGTTCTGTCAAAACACACACACACACACACACACACACACACACACAGTCAACATTTACTCTCTCTCATATTGTTTATTTTGCTGGTTGTTGTGTGTGAAGTAACCAATCAAATGAGACTGAAGAGCAGCGATGGACGGAGAGATTTTCAGAGAATAACAACTGAAATGTGTGTCTGTTCCTCACATGAAGCATCACATGACTGAATGAGTCACATGGGCTGTTATGATGATGATTGACACATTGACTCATTATGTGAAAGAGCTTCTGAAAGTCCTGAGGGTTAATGAGTGGCGATCTGCTGTCGGTCACCTCTGAAGCGATGAGCTCCAGTCCGCGGCTCTGTCTGTCCTTCTCCTTCTGCAGAAGGTCCCACATCTCCGGGTCGTCCTGCGCCAGGCTCTCCTGCCCCGTCCACGGGCGCTCGTCATCCGCAAACGCCGCCGCTGAATGCTGGGATCTGGCGGTGACGGGAACACGCCGGACCAACGGCTGCAAGACACACACAACACATCAGTGCTCTCGTCCTCAGGAGCCGCAAACAGATCAATCTGTACAAAACAAACACTGAGCAGCGAGAACGTGAGAGCTCACGAGTGACGAGAGTCATTAAGAGCGGATTACACACACACACACACACACACACACACACACACACACACACACACACACACACACACACACACACACACACACACACACACACACACACACACACACACACACACACACACACACACACACACACACACACACACACACACACACACACACACACACACACGTCCTCCATGAATCACAATAATTACAAGTGAAGAGGAAGAATTTCTGAGAGACAAACTTATGAAGATGAATATGTGATTTAATATTTCACACAATGAACATCACTAATCAAATGTGGAATTAACTATATATATTATAATAAATATGTGTATATAATATAATAAATATATTTATTTATTTATTTATTTATTTATTTATTTATGATTTAATGCCATATCAGCAGCAATGGCTATATTCATGGCAATCAGCAATATCAGTTCAATACATTATTTATAATACTTTAACAAGTATGTCTTAAAAACAATCACTATACAAAATCAGGCATATACACCAATAACAACAACATTAATAACAACAATTACATAGAATCTTTCAAATGAATTTGACAGAAATTCTAAAGTTATTAAGATATAAAAAACAAAAATATAAATATATTATTTGCAATTATTTATGATCATAATATAAATTATGATGCACATTTAAATAAAGCAATGTAGAAAACAATAATTATTAATTTATGATATTAAAATTGAAATGCTTAATTTTAATGTATGATATATATATATAAATAATATATTTATATTTTTGTTTTTTATATCTTTTAATATTTGTATATAATTTATATTTAATTTACATTATAATTATAAATATATAATTTAATAAATGAATTTGTTTTTCATAATTTACAACATTTAATATATATATATATATATATATATATATATATATATATATATATATATATATATATATATATATATATATATATATATATATATATATATATATAAAATGAATTAGTAACTATTGTTTTATTTATTGCTTTATTTAAATGTACATCATATTTTATATTGTAATAAATACAATATTTGTATATAACAATTGACAATATTTAATAATATTTATTTAAATGTGCATCATATTAAATTACAAGTAATAATATATTTATATTTTTATAATTTGTTCTTCATAATTTAATATTTTTATATACTTTATATTTAATTTATTTTATAATTATAAATATATATAATTTAATAAAATCATGTTTTTCATAATTTATAACATTTAATATAAACGTTTTATATAAATTATAAATATATTATATATATATATATATTATTATATATATAAGTATATGATAAATTAGCAATTAGGGTTATTTTTATTGCTTTCTTTAAATGTGCATAATATTTTAGATTATAATATATACAATTATTATAAATAATATTTTTAATAATTTATATTTATTAATTATTCATTAAATTATATATTATATATATATAAAATGAATAATTAATAAATATTATAAATTATTAAAAATATTATTTATAATAATTATCAAATAAAGAAGCAAATATTATTTTCAATAATATTAAATATAATAGGTCTATGGATTAATATGATATTACATAATGTCAGTATGATTCACATGGATCTATGATGGAGCAATAATAACCACAATATAAATATATATTTATAAACCACAGAACTGACGCCTGAAGGAATGTAAATATGATCTTGATTATGAAAGATGAAGAATCATGACTAACAAAAACTCAAAATATGAAGAGCGAAAGGCTGGAATATCTGCTAAATTATGGGAAACTGGGATACAGGCGGAATCAGAGCTGAATTAAACGAATTCTACAGTTTCAGTGTGTGTGTGTGTGTGTGTGTGTGTGTGTGTGTGTGTGTGTGTGTGTGTGTGTGTGTGTGAGAGAGAGTAGTCGTTAGTGAGATACAATAATCAGCATGACGCTTTAATTCTGCTCCAATCAGCAACTCTCAACAGAAACTTTACAGCCAAGTGAAAATTCAGCATAACTGCTTATCTAATCTCTCACTCTCACACACACACACACACACACACACACACACACACACACACACACACACACACACACACACACACACACACACACACACACACACACACACACACACACACACACACACACACACTCACACTCACACTCACACACACACACACACACACACACACACACACACACACACACACACACACACACACACACTCACACACAGAGAATTCAAAGCTCCACAGCAGATTAAGAGTTTCTGGGTGTCGCTTTTTTCTTGACAAATTTCAACCATCAGATCCTCACAGATCCTCTGCATTCAAGACCAAAACAAAAAGTACCATGTTTTTGTAAATACACCATGTTAGTACCATAGTATTCTTTTAAGAACATGGGAATACCATGTAATGTCTGGAAGAGGACTGAGGTGCCGTCAGCAGCTGGAAAAATGATCATTTATATTATTTTCAACCTCCCCTCTGAGCCTCTCTCTGAAATGATCCGTTTTTAAGGCGTGTCAGTAAACACCCAGTGTTCTGATTGGCTAGCGTCACTGCACAGGAAACAGTATCAACGCCAATTGCTGTTGCACGAGAGTTTTTCAATATCAAAACCAGCCGTTTTTGGAGCTTGATTAAATAAATGTTTAGTTGTAATGCATTACTGGACTTCACGCTATTGACTCGTTTCCATTCCTTCTCTGCGTAGCTCCTCCCTCTTTCACCTCTGATCAACTCAACCCTTTCTTTAGTGTCCATTTTCACAAAGAAACTGCTGAAGAGGCACTCGTGAACCAAAAGCTTCATAATTAACACTAATAAAGGCCTCGACGCAGCAGGATCTGATGAATCGCTGCACTTAAAAACTGTTATTAAAAAACAATTATCTCACGACGGAAGAGCATTCGTTTGAAAGACGGACTCGAGACGACACCCGCCGCGTCCCAAACACTGACTGCATTCACAATGAAGTTCTGTGTTTCCCATCAGCCCCTCTGACTGAACATACAGATTATAATTGAAATATGTAACGAATGTCTTGTTATTGCAAACATGCAGAACTACATGCTGTTGAATTTCAGACTCAATTTCCTCCGAACACAAACACACACACGATGCTTCAGTTCATTCACCTGCTTTCATATTTACTCATTTAAATGAATAATTGTTTTTTTTTTCATTCAGTTACAAGGATTGTGACCTTAGTTATTATTTAAATATTTATTAACTTCGTTTATTTGCTTATTTAATTTAGTTTATTTATTATTATTTACTTATTTAATATAGCTTATAAACATAAATGCATGTAGTGTTATAAGTAAATCATAAATAAGTAAATAATTGTTTTTAAATTATGCATTTGTTTAATTTTTACTTATAATTAATCATGTTTATATTTATTAATATACTAAATTGTTTATTTAATTGTGCACATATTTACTTATTTATGCATTCACTCAAATACTTATTTATATATTTACTCATTCATTTACTTAATTGTTTTTAAATTATGTTTTTAAGTAAATAAATAAATGAATATATAAATAAAATAAGTAAATAATTCAAAAAGTAAATAACTAATAAGTACATAATTAAACAATTTAGTTAAGTAAATATAAAAATAAAGAAAATATTTAAGTAATTGAGTGAATGCATAAATAAATAAGAAAATAACTAATAAGTACATAATTAAATAAACAATTTAGTATGTAATAAATATAAACATGATTAAGTGAATAAATAAGTAAATAATTAAAAAAAAATCTGTAGTAAATAATTAAATAAGCAGATAAGTAGATAATTAAACAATTAAATAAATAAGGAAATATAAAAAAAATAGCAATTATGTGAACAAATGAGTAATTAATAAATCCATAAACAAATAAAGAACATTGTTAAACAGTTAAACTGATTAAACATACATATTTAACATGCAGTTCTTATTGCAAAAATGCTGAACACAAACACACACTTTTCCCTCAGAGTGTGTGTCTGATGGCATGAATTCCCTGTGAATGTATGAACTGATCACATGTTCAACTTCAGTGTACGTCACTCTGAATAACAGCTTCTGCTAAATGAATAAATGTAAATGTTTAAATGTGATAGACAGAGGAGTGACACGACCGTGATCACCTCGAGCTCGTCTCTCTGGGGCCACACACACACACACACACTGACGGGCCGCGTCCTTCGCTGTCGCTGCTGCAGGGACACAGAGACGTGTGTGTGTGTGTGTGTGTGTGTGTGTGTCCCTCGAGTCTCTGCAGACTCACAGATGACCAAGAACTGCCCACTTAGACAAGAAGAGCCCATGTGACTGACAACCACTGATCATCATCATCATCATCATCATCATCATCATCATCATCAAGACACTGAAGCGGTCAAGAGTTTCGACAAACAACATGGAAAACAGTCATAATAAAAAATAATAATAAAAGTGAAACTCACTGAAAATTCAGCTTTGAAACTGAGATAGAAAGAGGATGAACCGAGAGATAAAAGAAACAAGAGCCAGAACTGAACTATTTTGGGAGCTACAGAAGAAAAAAAAACACACACTCACACACACTCGTGCACACACACACACACATTCGTACACTCGTGCACACTCACACACACATTCGTACACACACACACACACTCGTACACTCATGCACACACATACGCACACTTGCACACGCACACACACACACACACTCGTACACTCACACACACACTCGTACACACACGTAAACTCACACACGCACACACACTCACACACACTCGTGCACACACACGCAGTCGCACACAGACTCGTACACTCATGCACACACATACGCACACGCACACACACACACTCGTGCACACACACTCGTACAGTCACACACACACACACACACGTAAACTCACACACACTCGTACACACTCACATGCACACTCGCGCACACACTCGTATGCACACTTGCACACGCACACACACACACCTGCGCACACACACGTATGCACACACACACACTCGTGCACACATTCGTACACTTGCACACACACTCACTCGCACACACACACACTTGCACACACACTTGTACGCTCACACACACATGCACTCACTCACACACACTCACTAACTCACACACATTCTCTCTCTCACACACACGCACAGTCACACACACACACTCGTACACTCATGCACACACATATGCACACTTGCACACACACACACACACACACACACGCACACACACTCGTACACTCACACACACACACAGTCACACACACACGTAAACTCACACACACGCACAGTCGCACACACACTCGTACACTCATGCACACACATACGCACACACACACACTCGTGCACACACACTCGTACACTAGTGCACACACTCGTACAGTCACACACACACACACACACACACACACTCGTGCACACACACTCGTACACTAGTGCACACACTCGTACAGTCACACACACACACACACACGTAAACTCACACACACTCGTACACACTCACATGCACACTCACGAACACACTCGTATGCACACTTGCACACGCACACACACACACTCGCGCACACATTCGTACACTTGCACACACACTCACTCGCACACACACACACTTGTACGCTCACACACACATGCACTCACTCACACACATTCTCTCTCTCACACACACACACACACACACACACTCCTGAAGTAACTTTGATAGACGGATTGTTTTGTCATTTTTTGCAGTTCAGGGGGAAAAAAGACAGAAAAACATTTCATTTTGCTTATTATTTTTGTTATTTCCGTTCTCTTCTGAGCAAAGAGTCAATTTTACAGATGACTGCTGTCCATCACACGGCGCCAGACAACAATCAGCGGCGTGACGCGGTGACGGAGGCTTTGAGTTCGGAGGTGTCAGGAATATCGCTCAGGATGACACCGACTGGCAGCGACTAATGGCCGAGCGGCCGTTACAAATTGGTGTGGAGAATGACACGGCCGCGGAGAGGAGAGCGAGTGTGAGCGAGAGCCGGACACAGGTCTGCTTCCTCTCACCGCCGGGCCAAAGGGACTGACACCGAACAATCAGGAGTGTGGAAAGCCAATTTCCCACAGAGGCCTGCGACATTATCGCACTAATCCAGGGAGATGGAGCCGGCCGCGGGAACACGTCTCAGAGTTCAGCAGTGCATGATGGGACACATCTGTGCTCGTGGAGGTGAAAGAGCGGGAATATTTCACTAGATTGGAATGATTATGATTTTTTTAGCGTTTTGTTCACCAAAGCTGCATTTATTTGATCAAAAATACAGTAAAAATAGTGAAAAAATTTTCCAGTGTAAATCAGCTGTTTTCTATGTGAATATATAGTAAAATATAATTTATTCCTGTGATCAAAGCTGAATTTTCAGCATCATTACTCCAGTCTTCAGTGTCACATGATCCTTCAGAAATCATTCTGATATGATGATTTGCTCCTCAAGAAACATTTATGATTATTAATGTTGAAAACAGTTTTTATTTTTGTGGAAACCTTAATACATCAACATTTAATACTTTTATTCATCAAGAATGCATTGAATTGATCAAAACTGACAGTAAAAAAGGATCATGTGACACTGAAGACTGGAGTGATGATGCTGAAAATTCAGCTTTGATCACAGGAATAAATTACATTTTACTATATATTCACATAGAAAACAGCTATTTTATATTGGAATAATATTTCACAATTTTTACTGTATTTTTGATCAAATAAGTTTCAAAAGTTTCAAAAACATTACAAAATTCTTAATTATTCCACTCTTTTGACTGACAGTGTATGAGAAAGCAAATTAATATGTATCTAGATTAACGAACTGAAGCCCCGTCACTGGATTTGGCCGCGATGAGCTCTGCCAGTAAACCCACGAAAAGTTAAAACCGGGACTCTAGTGGCTAAAAATAGAGATGAAAAAACATTAAAAATATATCCTAATCAATTATTAAACATGCCTGAATATAGGCGACAATCTGAATATGAAGATGAGCTTTCATTGATTCAGACATCAGAGCTGGTCACACAATCATCCGTCTTTTATCGCAGTGACGTAACGACAGACTGGGAATCAAGAAGTGGTTTGTTTTGCATTTGTTGGAACATGCTGGAACTGAATGATTCTTACGGCTCTGAAATACTGTGACAGTGTTTGCTGAAGCTACAGCATCATAAAATAATGTTTCTGTGAGTTTTCAGTGTGAACTAAAAAAAATATGAAGATTGGACACAAAACACACAACATCAGTGCAGTCCGATTCACAGACGAACGACTCTTCAAAATGAATCTCTCTGAATCAGACTAATAGCTCAGTGATTCGACTCACTGTTTTCACGTCCATCTCCAGATTAGGGTTAGAAAACCATAAAAAAAATATTTTCATTTCTTGAAATAAAATAATGAAACCTTTTTCTTTTAAATAACTTAATATTTATTTAAGCCAAGGCAAAATTTCTCATTTTAATTTAGTTAAACAATGTATTAAATGACAAAAAACTAAACTGAAATAGAAAATCAATAAAAACTACATACTAAAAAAAAACCTACAATAAAAAATACTAATATTAAAAAATAAAGGGAAATATAACAAAAAATAATTCAAAATATTAATATAAACAATAACAGTAATAATGATGTGAATAATTATGACATACTAACTCATAATTATGAGATGAAAAGTCAAATTTATGACAAAAAATTGCAATTAAGACAATAAATCAATACTGAGATTAAATGTCAAAATTACGACTTAAAAAGTAAAAATTATCACATGATATAAACAATAATAGTATCTCAACTATGTAAAAATAACGGTGTAACATTGTGTTGTAATAAATGTCAAATGAATAAATAAATGATTTTTTACATTTATGCATTTGGCAAATGCATATGGAGGACCTGCAGACATTAAAATAGATAATAGATAAATAAATAAAATGTAATTATAGGAAAATAAACAAATAAATGAAATAAATACATGTGGGAATAAATAAATAAATAAAGTTAAAAATACAGAAAAAAAAAAAGGTAATACAAAAATAAATTCAGGATTAAATTTTAATGTTTTATCAAGTCTTCATTTTTATCAATTCATGCATTCACTGGGAATCATGTGAATTGCATGTGGAAAAAGAATTAAATAAGTTATGATTTTGACCCATCATACTATGACGGTTTTTGGTTTGCTTGTCTTTGAATAACAGACAAATATGACAATAAATCACATTAAAGTACCACAGTACTTTCAGTACAAACACATCTAAACACAGAAGTCAAACCTGAACCCACAGCATCAGGTGACTGCTTAACTAACATCACAGACGTCTGAATGAAACCCCTGCAGTTCAGAGGTCGGTCACCACGGTAACTCAGAAACACACGTGAAGAACCGCAAGAAGAACTGAGTTTCAGCCACACTGACGCGGTTCTGATGACGGAGATCACGCCTTCCAGAACCACACATCTGACTGTCATCTGCTGATTTAAACTCGTCACGCAGGTATTATTAATGTTCACCGGGACTTTGAGAGGTGTGGACGCAAGCCTCCCGTCTGATTGGCTGTTCAGAACATGAGCTTTGGCATATTATTCATAACAACAACTGGTTAATTATTGAGTCGTTCGGTTACAGCTGCTTACGCAAGATGACTGAGAAAATGAAGGCTGGTCAGTGGACGGTCAAACCCGACTAAACGAAAGTTCACCCTGTGCGACCCGTCACACATCACACACCCTTAGAGACGGACAAAGCCATAGTGATTAAAAAAAACAGTATATGCTTTTTTAAGCATAAACCTCAAGATCTTTTGTTAGACAAATAAACAAGACAAAAAAAATGATTTCTGCAGCACAAACTTGATCAATCAATATAAAACTCCTCAGATTTCGATGGCAGACACAAACATGGTGATTTCAGCAGTTTCTTCAAAACTCAAGCCCTCGTGCTTCACTAATCCATCAGGTTAATAAAGAGAGTTTGATCAGGTCACTGAAAACACAAAGATGCATTTGTTTTCACGGTCAGAATCACGTTCAACTCATTCCCACAACAAGACAAGCATGAAAGCATGTGAAGGACGGACATAAGGAGAGACACGGGACTGACGAACTCTGATCACCACGAGACATTAATTACCGTTTACTGTAATAAAACACGCCATCAGTGTCAAAGAACAAGGCTCTGCTTATTAGCTGGAAAAAAACAATTTAACTGATTAAACTTTGAAGAATAAAAAGAGCAGTTTTCATCTTTCCATCAACTCAGTTTATCAGTTCAGTGTAAGTCAGTGTTATTGGGTTATATTAGAAACGAATGAAAGCCTATTTATTTATTACGTATTACATACTAACTCATAATTATGAGATGAAAAGTCAAATTTATGACAAGAAGTTAAAATTATCATATACTAAATCACTTCTGAGATGAAAAGTCGAAATTATGACATCAAAAGTCAAAATGATGAAATACTAAGAAGTCATAATTATGAGATCAAAACATGAGATTATGACACAAATCTAAATTATGACGTCAATGATGAGATGTAAAGTCGAAACTATGACAAAAAAATCTAAATTATCACATACTAAATCATATTTATGAGAAGAAAAGTCAAAATTATGAGTTTAAATTATAACACTGTCATTTGTGAGATAAAAAGATGAAATTGACAATAAGTCAAAATTATGACAAACTAAGTTATAATTATGAGAAGAAAAGTCAAAATTATGACAAACTAAGTTATAATTATGAAAAGAAAAGTCAAAATTATGACAAACTAAGTTATAATTATGAAAACAAGTCAAAATTAACGACAAGCCAAAATTATGACAAACTAAGTTATAATTATGACAAACAAGTCAAAATTAATGACAAAAAGCCAAAATTATGACAAACTAAGTTATAATTATGAAATGAAAAGTCAAAACTATGACAAACTAAGTTATAATTATGAGAAGAAAAGTCAAAATTATGACAAACTAAGTTATAATTATGAAAACAAAAGTCAAAACTATGACAAACTAAGTTATAATTATGAGAAGAAAAGTCAAAATTATGACAAACTAAGTTATAATTATGAAAACAAAAGTCAAAATTATAATTATAACACTTTGTCATGAGAAGAAAAGTCAAAATTATGACAAACTAAGTTATAATTATGAAAGAAAAAGTCAAAATTATGACAAACTAAGTTATAATTATGAAAAGAAAAGTCAAAATTATGACAAACTAAGTTATAATTATGAGAAGAAAAGTCAAAATTATGACAAACTAAGTTATAATTATGAAAACAAAAGTCAAAATTATAATTATAACACTTTGTCATGAGAAGAAAAGTCAAAATTATGACAAACTAAGTTATAATTATGAGAACAAAAGTCAAAATTATGACAAATAGTCAAAATTATGACAAACTAAGTTATAATTATGAGAACAAAAGTCAAAATTATGACAAATAGTCAAAATTATGACAAACTAAGTTATAATTATGAGAAAAAAAGTCAAAATTATGACAAACTAAGTTATAATTATGAAATGAAAAGTCAAAACTATGACAAACTAAGTTATAATTATGAGAAGAAAAGTCAAAATTATGACAAACTAAGTTATAATTATGAAAACAAAAGTCAAAACTATGACAAACTAAGTTATAATTATGAAAACAAGTCAAAATTAACAACAAAAAGCCAAAATTATGACAAACTAAGTTATAATTATGAAAAGAAAAGTCAAAATTATGACAAACTAAGTTATAATTATGAGAAGAAAAGTCAAAATTATGACAAACTAAGTTATAATTATGAAAAGAAAAGTCAAAATTATGACAAACTAAGTTATAATTATGAAAACAAGTCAAAATTAACGACAAAAAGCCAAAATTGACAAACTAAGTTATAATTATGAGAAGAAAAGTCAAAATTATGACAAACTAAGTTATAATTATGAGAACAAAAGTCAAAATTATGACAAATAGTCAAAATTATGACAAACTAAGTTATAATTATGAGAACAAAAGTCAAAATTATGACAAATAGTCAAAACTATGACAAACTAAGTTATAGTTATGAGAAAAAAAGTCAAAATTATGACAAACTAAGTTATAATTATGAAATGAAAAGTCAAAACTATGACAAACTAAGTTATAATTATGAGAAGAAAAGTCAAAATTATGACAAACTAAGTTATAATTATGAGAAAAAAAGTCAAAATTATGACAAACTAAGTTATAATTATGAAATGAAAAGTCAAAATTATGACAAACTAAGTTATAATTATGAAAACAAAAGTCAAAACTATGACAAACTAAGTTATAATTATGAAAACAAGTCAAAATTAATGACAAAAAGCCAAAATTATGACAAACTAAGTTATAATTATGAAAGGAAAAGTCAAAATTATGACAAACTAAGTTATAATTATGAGAAGAAAAGTCAAAATTATGACAAACTAAGTTATAATTATGAAAACAAAAGTCAAAACTATGACAAACTAAGTTATAATTATGAAAACAAGTCAAAATTAATGACAAAAAGCCAAAATTATGACAAACTAAGTTATAATTATGAAAGGAAAAGTCAAAATTATGACAAACTAAGTTATAATTATGAGAAGAAAAGTCAAAATTATGACAAACTAAGTTATAATTATGAAAACAAAAGTCAAAACTATGACAAACTAAGTTATAATTATGAAAACAAGTCAAAATTAACGACAAAAAGCCAAAATTATGACAAACTAAGTTATAATTATGAAAGGAAAAGTCAAAATTATGACAAACTAAGTTATAATTATGAAAAGAAAAGTCAAAATTATGACAAACTAAGTTATAATTATGAGAAGAAAAGTCAAAATTATGACAAACTAAGTTATAATTATCAAAACAAAAGTCAAAATTATAATTATAACAGTTTGTCATGAGAAGAAAAGTCAAAATTATGACAAACTAAGTTATAATTATGAAAACAAAAGTCAAAATTATAATTATAACAGTTTGTCATGAGAAGAAAAGTCAAAATTATGACAAACTAAGTTATAATTATGAAAACAAGTCAAAATTAACGACAAAAAGCCAAAATTATGACAAACTAAGTTATAATTATGAAAGGAAAAGTCAAAATTATGACAAACTAAGTTATAATTATGAAAGGAAAAGTCAAAATTATGACAAACTAAGTTATAATTATGAAAGAAAAAGTCAAAATTATGACAAACTAAGTTATAATTATGAAAAGAAAAGTCAAAATTATGACAAACTAAGTTATAATTATGAGAAGAAAAGTCAAAATTATGACAAACTAAGTTATAATTATGAAAACAAAAGTCAAAATTATAATTATAACACTTTGTCATGAGAAGAAAAGTCAAAATTTTGACAAACTAAGTTATAATTATGAAAACAAGTCAAAATTAACGACAAAAAGCCAAAATTCTGACAAATTAAGTTATAATTATGAAAAGAAGTCAAAATTATGACAAACTAAGTCATGAAATTAAAAGTCTAAATTGACAAAAAGTCTAAATTATAACAAGCCAATTATAACATAGAAAGTACATAAAAATGACAGAGAAAATCATAATTGTGACTTTTTAACTCAAAGACTTAATGTGTCATTATAATTAAGATTTTCCAAAGCATGACTTGTTCTGATGTTACAGAAACGGGCTTGTCTGATCTGAGTTCAGTTAAACACACAGATCTGATCTCTGTCACACACACCTTTACAAACTTCACACCACACTTCGAGACATTTAGGTGTGAGAGATTAAAGTGCATGTGAACAGACTGAGCTCATCATGCTGAAACACATCATGTGTGGTTGCATCATCTGGTTCACAGATCTGCTGTTTAACCTGATGTCTACCTTCAGTCTGAAGGTTCACAAATGATCTTGCTCAAAATGATGTCAAAGATGCTCAAAAAGTTGCATGTTGCGAAACTTCTGCAAAATCAAATCACGTCACACAAACTGCAGAGACACTTTTAAACATCAGTCCTTATTTTAAATCACAGAAACATGATCTGGAGACTAAACTGAAGCAGTGAAATCCAGTCCAGACATCATGCCACGTCTAACACGCGCTCGCGCGTCTCAATAACACACTGCATTAGAGGTGTGCATCGAGACATGACGTTTTTAATGCATGCTCTCTCATGCATGCATACTGATTAATATCTCTGGCTATATCGACGCGAACAGGAGCTTTAACAGCGATCTGTATGAACGCATCACGCGCCCTGAGCAGCAGCTCCTCGCGTTATTCTGCGTTATAACACGCGCGTGTGTGTCTAAACTCACCCTGATTAGTTGTCTTAACGTCAGCGTTAACATGGTAAAGCGTCTCAACTTCTTCAGTTCCAGCAGGTTTTTGCGTCCACACGCTTTGCGACCGTCGCCTAAATGACAGCAGCTTATTGACGATCCGCGCGAGTGCTCATGGGAAATGTAGTCCTGTAATAGAAGGAAGCGCCGCGCACTTGCGCAGTCGGCTGTGCTGGCCTACAAATTGACGTCATGACTAAAGGACGTTCCGATTTCAGCACAGTTATAACTTAAAGTTCAGGGGCAGATTTTATCTATTCAACATTAAGATTTTACTTCACCACACCCAGTTTAGTCTTAATTAAAGGGATAGTTCACCCAAAAATGAAAATTCTGTCATCATTTGCTCACCTTCATGTTGTTCCAAACCTGTATAAATTTCTTTGCTCTTTAGATATTTGGAAGAATGTTTGTAACCAAGCAGATCTTTAACATCTCTTTAACATAAAAAAGAAGAGATCATAATGATGAAATATGACACACTATTTCATATCATTATCAATTTATATTTATAAATTAAATGATTAAAATAAAATGCAATATATAATGCATATACACATAATATACACTTACCATCTCTCAAATAATTAAAGGGTTAGTAATGTAATTTATTACTCACCCTCATGCCGTTCCACACCCATAAGACCATCTTCAGAACACAAATTAAGATATTTTTGATGAAATCCGATGGCTCAGTGAGGCCTGAGCAATGACATTTCCTCTCTCAAGATCCATTAATGTACTAAAAACATATTTAAATCAGTTCATGTGAGTACAGTGGTTCAATATTAATATTATAAAGCCACGAGAATATTTTTGGTGCACCAAAAAAACTAAATAACGACTTATATAGTGATGGCCGATTTCAAAACACTGCTTCAGGAAGCTTCGGAGCGTTATGAATCTTTTGTGTCAAACCGCCGAACTGCTGAAATCACGTGACTTTGATCGGCCATCACTATATAAGTCATTATTTAGTTTTTTTGGTGCACCAAAAATATTCTCGTGGCTTTATAATATTAATATTGAACCACTGTACTAACATGACCTGATTTAAATATGTTTTTAGTACATTAATGGATCTTGAGAATTTGAATGGCCTCACGGAGCCATCAGATTTCATCAAAAATATCTTAATTTGTGTTCTGAAGATGAACGAAGGTCTTATGGGTGTGGAACGACATGAGGGTGAGTAATTAATGACAACTAACCCTTGAAGTCAGCAATAATAAAGCGAGTTTTTGTCGTTTCTACGTAATCAGAGTTCAAGTCTCCCAATGACCCTAAGAAGACAAACTGATCATGTAAAGAAAGTGCACTATAATTTACCATAGTAAACTGACCTTACAAACGAAGCATCATCTTTGCAGTCTTGAACATTGAATATATCAATCATTTCATTCAGTGTTTGTGAATAACGGCAGGTCAGGCAGGTTGGATTTCATCATTTATTTGTGATACATTATTTACACACTTTTTTCCCCATGTATACTTTACACATGATCAAGCAATACTTTATTCACAGAAGCTCGAGTTCCTCTTCAGCCTCTCGATCACAGACTAATCGGTGGTCCAAAAATAAAGAGCGACGGCTCAGTTTTTTGGTGCTGTACTTCAAAAACATGATAGGGAAAGTAAAGGATAATTAAATGGGATAAAAAAGATGTCATTCTATCTGAGTCAGCATCTTGCATTTTGTCTTTGCGTCTCTTCAAGCTTTATTCAGAGTAAATAGATATGCTATGTCTTTAATTTCATAATACATAAAGGTAATTCATATTGGGGTGAATAACATTCTGTTAAATACATTCATTTGGATTCATTTATCATCTTCTCGCGGTCCATGTTGCTCAATGTTTTGAACATTAAACCCTGTTTTTCACCAATAACACATAAACTCTTTGTCCGGTTAAAGCTTTGGAGCTTCTGCTGATGATCTGATCATGAAGCTGAAACTTAAAGGTTTTGCTGTATTTAACATCAAAATATTGTAATTTATACCTCAAAATCATTTCTGGACAACATCAGGATGGCCTCTTGAAGTCGACATGAGATTGAAACAAATTCACATTCCTTCAGTTATAGTGAACGATTCATCATTCTAAAGAAAATAAAAGTTTGTCTTCATGATCTTTCATCACCTTCCTTCATCTTGACTGACATCAGGAATCAATATTTCTCCAGACTCTATATTTTCATCATCATCCAATCAGTTCTTCAAATCACACTCCTGAAGTCCACTGGGATGTTGACTTTAACTACCTGGCCTCATTTATAACCAGTTGAGTTGGTCAAAACCCTGACCGGACTGTAGATCGCAACAGGTTTGTCATTTGAAACCAATGAAAAGTAGCTGGTTTTTGTCTTGGCATCAAACACCTGATGTTCTTCTACACTGCAAAAAAAAATGATGTTCTTCCTCAGTATTTTTGTCTTGTTTTCCAGGACAAATATCTAAACAAGGTCAAGTATCCAAATGTCAAAAAAAAAAAAAAAAAGTTGTTCGCAGTCAATGTAACTAATGAAATGTAACTTCTTTTTATTTCAAAGTAATATATTTTTATTCATTAATATTTTTTCTGTTGTATTTTGAGATAATTTCATGGCTAATTAATATTTATGCAACAATTATGATAAATTTTTTCCATTGAAAATAACACACTTTTTTTAAAATTACTTTTCAGTTAATGCAGTATTTCATGTTAAAATAGAGACAATGGACGCGACACGAGTGTTTTTTGCTAGTTTCAGCCCGACGCAGTTATCATTTTCATGTCCTGCGCCATAATGTTTAAATAGCAAATGTATTTGCGCCCATCTGTTCACCCATGACTTTGACTTTATATGTAACAAAATATGTTTTTGTGTTCAGGTTTGGCTTGCAGTCATATAGGCAACATAAAATTAAATTAAATTTATTTTGGGACAAGTCTTTTAATGGTGAGACTTTTGTGTTTGTAATCAGGCTCTCAAAAATTATATAAAAATTTGGATTTTTGCCAAAATATCGTATATCGGCTTTCAAATGTAACGAATTATCGGTTATCGGCTAAAATTCTCATATCTGTAACAATATTTCAAAATTGAGCCAGAAGACTGAATTAAGAGGTGAAATCAGGTTGATTAAGCTCTGATAAAGCATTCCTGTACATTTTTTGTTGAATTTTGATGTTATATGTAACAAAATGTCTTTTTGTGTTCAGGTTTGACTTGCAAAAACTGACACTTCAAATCAACATTTCAAACAAAAAAGTCTAAACCTTGACAAAAAGTAGTCTTTTAAGAATGACTAAATGTATATTTAAATCCACAACTTAATGTTTCCTGTAGCTCAGTGGTTAGAGCATGGCACTAGCAATGCCAAGGTCATGGGTTCGATCCCAGGGATTGCACATACTCAGATACACATGCAATGTAAGTCGCTTTGGATAAAAGTGTCTGCCAAATGCGTAAATAAGTATTTATGTCTAAAAAAACCCAGAGAATTTATAAGTCTTTTTATATAGAGCTATACAGGCATCTAGTGGTTACACTACAGCATTACAGATGTTTTTCTTTTTTTATTCCCACCAGATGGCACTAATCTGCCTTAGTGTGTTAGTGCTGGTCTGAAAACGAGGTGTGCTCAGGTGCATTGTTGGCGTGTTGCTATTTTGATGAACTGAAAACATCTGCGGCATTGACCAACTGAAAACTGCTCTAAAGGTGCAGTATTTTGTTGTTATTATAGTAATATGCATCTATAGGTGGGTGCACAACGTGCGCAGCAGCACACAAACATGCCAAATATAAAAAATAAAAGGATTACAATGTAAAATATTATTATTGTGTACATAAAGATAAAAATGCTTTGGTGGAATCCGGCTTTTCCCGTAGATGGTCTGCTTGTGCGCTTTAACCTCGGGCACGAACAGATCCGTTTCCTCGCTAGAGAAGCGTTAGTTTTTCCACTTGCAAAGTATGCCATGGTGCGAGCGCCACTGGCTTTTAAAGGGAATGGGAGATGAGACTCTGATTGGTTTATTGCATGTTACGCCCAAAACACACCCATGACTCATTAAAAGACTAGGGACAACCCTTTTAGACCATGTGCCAAGCGAGACAACCATTTTTAAGTCATTAAACTAGCAAAAGTGGATTCAGACACGTCCTAAGTGCACTTGCGGCGTGCGCTTCAGAGCTTAGTTTGTTAAAATAGAGCCCAATGCCTTTAAAATTCAATTTTTGAAGGGAGATAAGTGCCATCTGGTGGGAATAAAAAAAGAAAAACATCTGTAATGCTGTAGTGTAACCACTAGATGCCTGTATAGCACTGTATAAAAAACTTATAAATTGTCTCATAAATACTTATTTTAATTAAGTTGTGGATTTAGATATACATTTAGACATTCTCAAAGACTACTTTTTGTCAAGGTTTAGACTTTTTTGTTTGAAATGTTGATTTGAAGTGTCAGTTTTTGCAAGATAGACCTGAACATATTTTGTTACATATAACATCAAAATTCAACAGGAATGCTTTATCAGAGCTTAATCAACCTGATTTCACCTCTTAATTCAGTCTTCTGGCTCAATTTTGATATATTGTTACAGAATTTTAGCCGATACGACAACCGATAATTCTATACATTTGAAAGCCGATATCCGATATTTTTGGCTAAAACCAAATTTTTATATAATTTTTGAGAGCCTGATTACAAAAACAAAAGTCTTATCATTAAAAGACTAAATTGCACTATATATTTTACTTTAATAAAATTTACTTGAATAAATTTACTTTAATTTTATGTATCCTATATGACTGTATTTTCCTTTCTGAAGTGATTTCAATCGTATTTCAAGCAATTCATAACCATCATGGTGAACAGTGATGCATCTCAACTGAAAGAAAGAATCCATTATTTATCGGCTTTAATATATCGGCTACATTTTCTTATCTGGCCGATAACGCTAACAATAAAAAACGAACATATATATCGGCCGATATGGTGGCTGATATACCGGGGATCCCTAAAAAAAATGAGTATGAGTGTCTGTTTTGTACTCTCGATGGTTTAGAGTGTATCCTCTTCCTTGCTGTCCATTTGTACACAATAAAAATTCTCTGTATTTTGATACTTTTGCCTATTTCCCATTCATTTACTATGGCGGTCATTTTTGACCGCGAACAACACAAGTGTGACTATTTTTACGACCATTAAGCTTTTTCTTTTTTTTTCTTTTTTGTGGTCACATAGCGACTGCCATAAAAGTGACAGAGTTTGGTACAATTCCGATGAAGTAGCGATTTTTAAAAATTAAAAACTTATTTGTGTGTAAAATGAGCGAACAACAGCAGAGGGTTAATAATATCAATATGTTTCTTGATTTATAGATATTTGTGCTGGAAAACAAGACAGAAACACTGAGGAAGAACATCATTTCGATCTCCTTGTGAAATACAGAAGCGGGATCGGTAGAAAAACAACTCGTTCCCTGTTGGTCTAACAGTCGACAGACAGAAACGGACGAAAGCAATAAACCAATATCAAGAGCTGAACGGATTAGGGTTGTTCGTTCTATATACAAAGAAAACTTAGATCCAAAAAAATCAACATCGAGTCCCGGAAAACACAAACACTTCAGCACATCCGCTTCATCCGAGGTAAGGATGTTCGCTCTGAAAGTTGTAGTCCGGACAGACCTTCTGCACCAGCTTGTAATCGATGCTGAAGAAGGAGATGAAGATGCAGATGACCTTGAAGGGTTTGGCGCAGAGCCAGGACGAGTGCGACTGGGTGTTCTCGGTGAAGCAGGTCTGCGACGGGTCGTACAGGCAGGGTTTGGGCTTCTTGGAGCGGTCCGTCTTCTCGTACTCCACGCGACAGTTGAAGGTTTTGATGTCTTTGGGGTCGATGGTGGACTGCTGCGGCGGGTGGAACTGGATCTCCGGGTGGAGCGGGTTCTGCTGCTGGAGAACCTCGAACTCCACCACCTTGGTCGGAGGAACGATGCTGACCGACACGTTCCCGAGACTGGAGGAGTTGTGGCGGAAGTAGACGGTGAACGTCCCGTTGACGTGGTCCACGATCTTGCCGGTCACCAGCAGGCTGAACTTGAGCGTCTTGACGTTGAAGTAGAAGTCGCCCCAGCCGAAGATCTTTTTAGTCTTCATGGAGGTTTTGAGGGAAGGTTTGCGCTTGGGTCGGTAGCCTGTTTGGTCCAGGAGCTGCGACTGGTTTCGGACCCATTCGTACGGGTTCTGGAAGCTGTAGGTGGGCGGTTTGGGTTTGACGGGCGTGTGGTCCATTGTGGAGAATATCCTGGAGGTTTGGTACGGAGGTTTGACTCCTCCTGCTCCGTGCGGGAGGCTCTTGAAGACTGTGCCGGACGGTCCCTGCTCCAGGTAATCCAGAGATTTGCCCACCTGTTTCTCCAAGCCGTGCACCTGAGGACACACACACACACACACACACACACACACGGGGATGTTAGCTTGTGACAGAACTGTGATAAACATTTGAGTCTTTGATTAGGACTAATTCAACTCATTTTTAGGTAAATAAATAAATGTTTAAATATGATAATTATATTTAAACTTTTCAATATTTATATATAATAAAAATTTAAAAATAACAAACAAACATTTGACTTTGAATAAGAAATATGATATGACTGTGATTAATAATTCAGCTTCATTTGATTTTTAGTTAAATAATTAAACATTTAAATATGATTTTTAAATATTTGAAAAAAAAATACAAATAAAAATGTCATATATTTCAACACTTCAATATTTAAATATAATAATTAAATATTTATATAATTAAATATTTAAATAATTAAACAAACATATGACTTTGAATAGGAAATATGATATGTCTGTAATTAAAAATAAAATAAATATGAATTTAAATATATATATAATATTTAAATATTCAAATAAAAGAATATTAAAATATACAATTATATTTAAACATTATAAAAAATATTTTATTAATGTTTTTAAACATTCCCCCATCTTTAATTAGGTCTGATTCAGCCTTATTTTATTTTTAGGTAAATAAATAAACATGTACATATCTAAATATAATAATACATTTTTAAATCATATTTATACATTACAATAATATTTCATCATTATTTAAATATAATTAAATATTTTAAACTTTTCAATTATTAAAATGTTATTTATTAGTATTATATTTAAACATTTCAATATAATTATTAAATATTTAAAAAATATTTTTAACAAACAAACATTTGACTGAAAAATATGATAAAATGATCAATGCAAATTAAGAGTAATTGAGCTTCAATTGATATTTAATCAAATAAAAACAATATATATATATAGATATTTTTTTAATATTTTTGATATAATTTTACTAGTGGCTGCAGGACACTGTAGTTCATTTCTGTAAGTGAGGATAGCAAAATAAACTGTGACATATTATACCCAAAAATGCTTCATACAGTGGACTACCAGTAAAATTGATAAAAATTTGGAACCAAAAATTATTCAGACACCTTGACCTGACCATGTTTAGCTAGTGTTATCTGACATAATTAAGATTATTTTTTCCTGGCACAGTTTAACTCTGAGATCTTGTCATATTTTATTACCATTTTTTTAAACTATAGTGAATAAACTGAATTAATGAATGAAGGTGTCTGAATAAATTTCGGTTTGAATATATATATATATATATATATATATATATATATATATATATATATATATATATATATATATATATATATATATATATATATATATATATATATATATATATAGTATGAAAATATTATGAAAATAAATAAGTGATTGATTCTGGCTACAGTCCTGATGGATTCTCTATTAATTGCTGAAACACTGAAAACACAATTATATTTTGCACATGTACTTTTAGAGTGAGGCAATGATTATCAATGACTCAATAAAAGCACATTTCAGTGCAATCAGAGCGAACACAGGACAGATCGATGACACGTCACATGACACGTCACATGACAGCAGGATCTAGAACGCAGCGCTGGAAGGTTCTAGAGCGTCTCTCAGTTTCATTAATGATACGCTGATGTCTGTCTGGAGGCTCTCGCCGCTCGCCGGGACATTTCTATTTTTACAGTTCTTTAATGATGTTGTCTCTGCTCTATTTACAAAGCAAAGTGAGCGTCTCGTGTCGAGGGATGTAGACGTGTTCACATGTTCCTTTAATCCAGAGACTGTGTGAACATTAATAAAGACAGACTGACTGGAACTGAAGATGATTCTGATGTTATTAAAGTATCTGATGTTATTCTGTTCTCATTTATACACACACACACACACACACACACACACACACACACACACACACACACACACACACACACACACACACACACACACACACACACACACACACACACACACACACACACACATGTTTGTTTTTGTGAATTGTGGGGACTTTCCATAGACTTCAATGCATTTTACACTGAACAAACTGTACATTCTATCCCCCTACCCTGCCCCTACCCCTAAACCTAACCCTCACAGGAAACTGTGCAAACTTTTACTTTTTCACAAAAACTCATTCTATATGATTTATAAACCCATTTACATTGTGGGGACCGCTGGCTGGTCCCCACGATGTAGGTGAACTCAGGTTTATATTACATCATGGGGACATTTGGTCCCCACAATGTAATATAAACAAAAGCACACACACACTCACTCACACACACACACACACACACTCACACACACACACACACACACACACACACACACACACACACACACACACACACACACACACACACACACACACACACACACACACACACACACTCAGGCAATTTACAAGTATGGTAAGATAAAATGGTAAAACTAGTTTTTTTGATTGATATTTTTTATCTTTACACATGGTTGATGTATTTATTTTCTTTCGTACTGTGCAATACTGTATTCACCAACACAAATACTTACAGTAAAAAAATAAAAAATAAAAATCAGTCAACCATGAATTTTTCAACATCTCTCTTGACTTGTACAGAAATGTACAGCAGCTTAAGAAGAGCTTTAGGTTTTGAATAAATGTGTGTATATGATAGATTATTATGGCAAATGTTTTTGCAAAGTAAGACAAATGTTTGTTTTTGAGATGTGTTTGTGATATTTTGAATGCAGCGTTTCATTTTTGCAAGAGATTGTTTGTGCAATGCTTGGATTTGTGTGCAAAGTTTTGAAAATGTGTGCAAGCAGTTGAAAAAAGCCGTATCGTGATTTCAGTTTTATTCCGATGAATCGTGCAGCTCATCATCCAGATATATCAGCGCATGAACTCTGAATAAACATCCCATCACGCACCACTTCACTCCTGTCTTCATTACGGGTCACGGGCTTCATCTTATGTCCATCCGGATGAGCTCCGGAGACACAAACGTCCATACCTGTGCTCATCAATCTCCAGCAGCTGAACTCAAACTCGTGTCTCCGCTCGCTGCAACATTCATCAGTGCGGCCGCTAATGTATTCAATCAGTAAATTAATTTTGCCGCGCGTGTTTACGGGATCGAAGCGATCAGAGCGATTGATTAAAGCGGAATAAGTGAGGGAATATTGATCACTGCCAGCAGAGATTAAAAAAGAGCTGATGACGGATGCGTATCGAGCGGATAATGACTGGAAGTGCATTTGAACAGTCGTTTCTCTCTCGGATGCAGGAACTGCAACTCTCATCGCAGCTGGACTGATCTCAGCAAACGAAACTTGACCGATGGACACGGAAAATCAGGGTAACGTACCGACTGACAGGGCGATAACCGCGGTAAACCAATGAGAGGACTTCAACTAACTAGTTAATGTGGTATTTTACTGTAAAAAACAGTAAAAAGTGTTCAAAAAATACTGTAAAAAGTGGTTCAAAACAGGGTTGCCAGAACAAAAAAATCCACCCAATTGCTACTCAAAACTATTCCAATCGCGTTTCAGGAGGGTTCCCCAGTAAAAATCATGTTCTGGGGAGTAAAATCTGCTTTTTGGTGGGGTTACCCTGGTAAAAATCTTGTTATGTGGGATCGCTTCAACCCGCGGGCATGAAAAACAATCCGCAGCACTCGCAGACTTTGGCAACACTGGCTCCAAATCAAATTAATGGTGGGTGAAAAGTTTTATTATTATTTCACAATAACAGAATATTTCACAATACTACTAAATATTTTCATCATTAACTAAAAAAAATAATTAAATAAATAAATATGTAATAATACAAAAATGTGAAATAAAAAATGTTATATTTTAAATAATATTTTAGTAATGACTTTTTTTTTTTTGGCTAATTAAGCGCATTAAATATATAAACAAACAAACAAAAGTTTCTTGATTTAATTTGATTCAAATTATTGTTTAATTTAAACCGGATGGAAACAAACCAAACGTTCTGATTATTTATAAAACTGAATGACAAATCCAAAACAAAAGACTCAAAACTGTATAACATTATGAATAAAAAAATGTAAAATTACAAGTTCAAAAATTTGAGGTCTTTTATTCATCAAGGATGCATTAAATTGATCAAAAGTGACAGTAAAGACATTTATAATGTTACAAAAGATTTTATTTCAAATAAATGCTGTTCTTTTGAACTTTATATTCATCAAAGAATCTTGAAAAATAAAATGTATCACAGTTTCCATAGAAATATGACTGTTTTCAATTAAATCATTTTTTTGCATTAAATTGATCAAAAGTGACATTAAAGACATTTATAATGTTACAAATTTCAAATAAATGCTGTTCTTTTGAACTTTATATTCATCAAAGAATTTATAAAAATAAAATGTATCACCAAAAAACACTGATAATAATCATAAATGTTTCTTGAGCAGCAAATCATCATATCAGAATGATTTCTGAAGGATCATGTGACACTGAAGACTGGAGTAATGATGCTGAAAATTCAGCTTTGATCACAGGAATAAATTACACTTTACTATATATTCACATAGAAACCAACTGATTTAAATAGTAAAAATATTTCACAATTTTTACTGTATTTTTGATAACATAAATGCAGCCTTGGTGAACAGAAGAAACTCTTTCAAAAATCTTACCGACCCCAAACTTTTGGATGCTAGTGTAAATCGCTCATTACAAATCAATGACAGTTATGAGAATCTCTACTGTCCATTGCAGCCCAGATCAGCGGTCAGACAAATGAATGCAAGGACATCCACACGCCTCGCTGTATCAGCACCGTCTCCATCTGTTACGCCGTCACCCTCTCTGACCCTTGACCTCTGCTCACGGTCACTTCAGCACCAGACTCATGTATCGGTACAGGAGCATCGACCGACCCAAATGCTGGATCAATGATGATTTCACAACACGGATCATTGATTTCACCGCCGTCACAGAAATGGCAAGTTTGAGCCGCACAAGATTAAATATGAGCTTTTAAACGCGACGCGTGACTGAATGAGAGGAAACTTCAGCTCACATCTGGGTCTTAAAGGGACAGTGTATCAGTTCACAACAAGAGAGTTCCTTTAAAGTCACCATGAAATCAAAACTGACTTTTTTAAATGGAAAATTGCAGTGTTTATTCTAAATGATTTATCTGTGCACATCATTATTGTTTTAAATTAAGAATATCTTCTCCCTGTTTCAGCATCTCTCTGCGGGGCAACCTGTCACTCACATGAGATCCACCAATAGCAAAAACCACAACCATCCAATCAATTCCCACAAACAAAATCAAGCCCCGCCCTACATTTGTTCTTGTTTGTGAAGCGTTTCACTCAGATATTTGCCAAAATAGACAAGAAAAAACAAGTGCAACTTCAGTTTCACGTTAACTAATGGGACATTTTTGCAAAATTCTGTTGATTCAAACTTTAGTTTTGAAGATTTTCAGCAAATAACAACAAACTGTGCATCTGTTTCTCACTAGAAGCTTCATATGAGAAATATAATGAACGAATCATACAGACGACTGTTATTGATGATATTTGTCATAATAACTCCATTATGAAGAACATCTGTTCTGTTTTATGTGAGAGAAAAGTCATTTTTTGGGGTGAATTAATGCTTTAACACTTTTAAAATACAGAAATAGAGTTTGATAAGTAACTATTTCAACACTGATAAAAATAATGTTTCTACAGAATATTAGAATGATTTCTGAAGGATCATGTGACACTGAAGACTGGAGTAATGATGCTGAAAATTCAGCTTTGATCACAGGAATAAATTACACTTTACTATATATTCACATACAAAACAGTAATTTTAAATTATAATAATATTTCACAATTTTTACTGTATTTTTGATCAATTAAATGCAGCATATTAGAATGATTTCTGAAGGATCATGTGACACTGAAGACTGGAGTAATGATGCTGAAAATTCAGCTTTGATCACAGGAATAAATTATATTTTACTATATATTCACATAGAAAACAGATGATTTAAATTGTAAAAATATTTCACTATTTTTACTGTATTTTCAATCAAATAACTGCAGATTTGGTGAGCAGAAAAATCATAATTATTCCAAACTTTTGGCCGTTAGTATAATTGTTTTAGCTCCTCTTCACACTACAGCTCATGAGACGCATGCGGTGGATTCAGTCATAATGAGGTCGATGGCGCTCCTGCCCTTCATGTAACGCCAGCTCAGCACAGATCCTCATCCCAGGACGGCTTCACAGCTGTTCCTCCTGCAGAAGATCCTGTCACTTCATGATGAAACTACAACTCTGGACCAGAATAAAGAAATAAGAGCAGGACGTTCAGTTCTTCCCACACTGTTCACTGTCAGCATTATTGCCGGCCAGCGATTCACATGCCAGCAAAGCATTCGGACTGAGTGTCGAGTCAGAAAGAAAAAGTTCCATAAAACACTGTTTTACTGGAGCTGCACCTAAAAATGTCTTCATGTTGGGCTCAAAATGACCACCAAACTGACAACTGAGATGATAACAGTCCAGAAACCTGCTGTCAGGAACATACTTCACCCTGAACTCAGGGAGAGGAACAAGAAGATTTGATAACACTGTACAATTAGATCTTATTACATAATGCATTATATTATAATGCAACAATGAGCAATACGTTTGTTACAGACAGAAACGATAGTAAAATACATTCATCGTTCTTTGTTAGTTCAGTCCACTCAATAATATTAACTGGCACAACGTTTAAAAATGTATTAGTAACTTTTAAGATCAACATTAATGCAGTATAAGTATTTTCAATTGTTAGTTCATGTTAACAAACAAAACATTTTTGTAAACTGTTACTGACATTTTCAGTATGTTAAATGTTCAATTTTAACATTACAATTAAACACAATTATACAGAAACTTGTTTCCACCACTAAATAAAAAAGGCAATTCCGACTTTTCATCACACAATTCTGATTTTATATCTCGCAATTCCGACTTTATATCTCGCAATTCTGACTTTATATCTCGCAATTCCGACTTTATATCTCACAATTCCGACTTTATAACTCGCAATTCCGACTTTATATCTCACAATTCCGACTTTATAACTCGCAATTCCGACTTTATATCTCACAATTCCGACTTTATAACTCGCAATTCCGACTTTATATCTCACAATTCCGACTTTAAATCTCACAATTCCGACTTTATATCTCGCAATTCTGACTTTATATCTCGCAATTCTGACTTTAAATCTCGCAATTCCGACTTTATAACTCGCAATTCCGACTTTAAATCTCACAATTCCGACTTTAAATCTCGCAATTCTGACTTTAAATCTCGCAATTCTGACTTTAAATCTCGCAATTCCGACTTTATAACTCGCAATTCCGACTTTAAATCTCACAATTCCGACTTTAAATCTCGCAATTCTGACTTTAAATCTCGCAATTCTGACTTTAAATCTCGCAATTCTGACTTTAAATCTCGCAATTCCGACTTTATAACTCACAATTCCGACTTTAAATCTCACAATTCCGACTTTAAATCTCGCAATTCTGACTTTAAATCTCGCAATTCTGACTTTAAATCTCGCAATTCCGACTTTATAACTCGCAATTCCGACTTTATATCTCACAATTCCGACTTTAAATCTCCCAATTCCGACTTTATATCTCGCAATTCTGACTTTAAATCTCGCAATTCTGACTTTATATCTTGCAATTCTGACTTTAAATCTCGCAATTCCGACTTTATATCACTGAATAATAAAAATGAATTATCACAGTAATGAGAATCATTATTGACCATAACAAAACAAAAAACAAAAAAAAAACAAATGTGAAGAATTCTCAAGTAATGAGAATTTGGGTAAAAAAAAAAAATCATAATCATGCAAAAATGGGCTTCATTCTCTTTCTACAAAATTATTATTATTATTATTATTATTTAATTTAGATCTTTGGGCAGAAATGTGAGCAGGACCTGCCGTTGTTAGATCTACCCATTTATGCATGATATTAAAAAAACAGAGATTTCACACACGGCGCTTTTTCAGGGACAGATAACACACGACACGGAGTTCATAACACACCGCAGATGAGCTGAAGGAAGTTGTTAGCAGCATTTCAATTTGAGTGATACATTTACAAGTCTGTAGACAGCAATATCAAATAGAAAGCTGCTGTCGATTACAACAGCTGGCACCAAAATAAAGCATTGGGCCAGATGGATATAACACTCCTGTGCTTTCCTCCTTCTTTATGCACCATCTCTCCTCCGAGGAGAAATAATAACCTGAAGATGGAGTAATCCAGGCAGACGAACTGTGTATACATATGTATATCTCAGGGAATTTAATATAAAGAAAATTTGATTACAGTGGCTTGAGATAGCGAGCGGTGGAGGGAAATGTCTTTATTGGTGCAGCGAGACGAGAAGGAGAGGCTGCTTTGGAGTTCGAGGCCCATTAATAATCGCTAACTTCATTTGAGACACTACCAGCAAAAAAGCATCTTAAGAAAGTCTTTATGAGGGGGCGGAAGTCGCAGCGGAGCCGGAAGCGAGGCGTCGAGGGAGTCAATCAACCCGTCGCAATTAAAATGCTCGTTTACAGACACCCAATCGATGACGGAGCGCCGGCTGATCCTCGTGTTTCATGTTTCTACTGTAACTTCTAACACTTGTTAGTGTCCAGCAGCGACTGACACGCTGCTCCTCCCCGAGGAATGATGGGAAGAGAAGTGCGTCCTCTCACCTCTTCCTTCAGCTAATTGGAGTTTTATTTCATGCAATCGATTCATTTCTATCTCAGATGCTGATATATTGATCATCTGTCAGCACAAACACTCTCCTCAGCTCACTGTATGCATAAATGTACATAAAGGTTTGGAATAACTCAGATATTTTTTATGCTTTTGGAATGATTATGATTTCTCACCAAGGCTGCGTTTATTTGATCACAAATACAGTAGAAATTGTGAAATATTTTTACTATTTAAAACTGTTGTTTACTATGTGAATATATAGTAAAATGTCATTTATTCTTGTGATAAAGCTGAATTTATTTAATTAAAATACAGTAAAAATCACAAAATATTTTTACAATGTAAATCAGTTGTTTTTTACGTGAATATATAGTAAAGTGTAATTTATTCCTGTGATCAAAGCTGAATTTTCAGCATCATTACTCCAGTCTTCAGTGTCACATGATCCTTCAGAAATCATTCTGATATGATGATTTGATGCTCAAGAAACATTTATGATTATTATCAGTGTTGAAAACATTTTTCATTTTGATGATACATTTTATTTTTCAGGATTCTTTGATGAATAGAAAGTTCAAAAGAACAGCATTTATTTGAAATTTGTAACATTATAAATGTCTTTAATGTCACTTTTATCCACATTTTTCAATGGTGTATGACTGTTTCCCAAATAAAATATGAAGCAGCACAACTGTTTTCAACATTGAGCATCAAATCATCATATCAGAATGATTTCTGAAGGATCATGTGACACTGAAGACTGGAGTAATGATGCTGAAAATTCAGCTTTGATCACAGGAATAAATTACACTTTACTATATATTCACATAGAAAACAGCTGATTTACATTGTAAAAATATTTCACAATTTTTACTGTATTTTTAATCAAATAAATGCAGACCTGGTGAACAGAAGAGACTTAAATGTTAATTATTCCAAAACTTTTGACTGTCCTAGACAGCATTTAAGCATCACAGTTCTAACATCGAATGTTTCCTCTCAGTCACACTCACAGAGAAATAGTTTGAGAACTCTATATTCTGACAATAATCTTGTAAGAAACTTTTGCCTTCTTTTCCTTTAAAATGAAAATGACATTTAATTATGAGACGAGAAATACAGCCCAGAGGAAAAGAGATAAACCGCTGGGGAGAGAGAGAGAGAGAGGGAGAGAGAGAGGGATTATCATGGAGCGAGAGTGAGTGAGTTATAAAGTATCAGAGACGAGAGAAACGGAGCCGAGACTGATAACACGGCGGAAGAGAGAAATGAAACATGTAGGAAAAGAAAGTGAGAGACTGAATTGCCACAAAAGAAGAAGAAAATGATCTTATTAGTGAAAGTTGAAGGAATAGTTCAGCCAAGAATGAAGATTCTGTCATCATTTACTCACATAAAATGACCAAAAACATCATAAAATAGAATATCATGCAGTATATTTAGACATTTTGTTGTTTTTGTCATTTTTACTTTGTATATCATTTTTATTCCCCTTTTAGTTTTAGTGATAATAATGCATTTAATGATCAAATATAACTATATTATTTATTATTTCATCATTCTGAAATGCTCTATAGTGTTTTTGGAGTTTGACACTCACTGATTTCATTGAAGGAGTCGATCAGCGGCTGAAAACTGCAGTGTAAACGATGACGGCGTGTTCAGATGCGGGTCAGTCTCGCTGAGAGAGGAGAATATGAGACAGCGCGTGCGGTAAATGAGTTCAGGTGTAAAGCGCTTTCTGATTATTGACTCTGAAAGTGAAGAATCTCATTAAAACGAGTCGCGCTTATTGCAGCCCTTGTCATAACATGAGGATAAAGAGACAAACAACCCGAACACTTTAATCTCACTAACTGTGTAAAGACGGCACTGAGAAGATCCTTGTCAAAGCTGCTGCTCTTTACACCCTGAATAAACTCATTCAAGTTGATCAAATCAAGGGAGGAATGAACATTCATCTCCGAGTGAAACTGTGAAAGTCCATCAAGATGTTTCCTCCTTTCTCTAAGCTTTTGTTAATTGGTTTATTGAACCTTTAGTCAAGTCGTGGTTCATTTATAAAGCGTGATTAAAAACAACAGACATTGTACTAAAGTGTACAATAAAGAAAAATGCAGTAACTCCAAAATTAAACAACAGACACTAATATAAATCCTCAAACATCTTCAAGAGATACTGAAGAAATATTATACTTTACTGCCATTAAATTGAGCACAAAAGACAAGTTTTGCAACAAAAACATAAATAATTATGTCATGCATTCTGAATAATTATGCATTCGAATGGATTTTTGACAGCTAACAAAGCAGACTGTAGTTATACATAATGTTTTCCAGATCACTTTATAAAAATAAACATTGACAGTTTGAAGTGAGGATTATTCTATGATTCTAAAACTAGCTTTTTTTTTTTTTTTAAATTCTACTTCCTTTCATTTATATTGCACATATGCATCCTCAATTCAAATTCAGGCACTGACTAGGAATGCAAATATTAAAATAATAATAATGGCAAAATATATTACAATATGGAAGTATTTTCTGTAAATGTACAAGGAAGACATCGCCTGATATTTGGGTGCCAATATGATATGTATTGTATAAATTAAATATATATTAATCCTTATTAAAGTTACAAATGTTATTCAGTCAAGAGCAGTGAGTCTTTTGTTGTTTGATTAATGTTAAAACAAAGAGCAGCAGGTTTATTAGGCTGCTGTCACTTTAAGAGCTGCACGGATCCAATCTACTGATACACGTGTTTTCTTTCTCAACTGTTTATGTTCACTTAAAAGGGAAATATCATGAAAATCTGACTTTTTCCATGTTTAAGTGCTATAATCGGGTCCCAGGTGCATCTAATACCAGAGCAAGTGTGAAAAACAACAACCCAGTAACTTTGTTTTTCAAGCCTTTCTGTGCAAACATGTGAAAAAACGAGCTGCTCAGATTTCGCTCTTCTAACATTTGAAAACATTTGTTTTTGCAAGCGACAATGCTGTAGCAGTTCTAACGCCATGGCAAAAGTTCGAGCAAAGCATTGTTAGCTGCACAGACGATCACTGAACACTATTTAGAGTCTCGTATAACCTGCAAGTTTACCCTGGCAAGATCGATTGCTTAAAAAGAAGCATTTCTGTCCGAGTGATATTTTGGGAAAAAAACACTCATTCAATAGCAATCATAAACATTAGCCTGGTGTATATGGCTCTGTTTAGCATACAGGTACACTATGTATAGTGGGCGTCCATATGGTTTTTACTGAAAAGATTCGCCAGTTTCATTCTAAAAGTTGTAACTTCTTCCTGAGTCTCTCCATCAGTGTCGACTCCGGTTTGAACAATGTAAGGCTGAACACTTTCCTCATTTTGGCTGCGTGAGATTCTCCAGCTTTGTTGTTGTTGAGCTGCTAAAGCTCCGCCCTCTTCTGGAGCAGCAGCTCATTTGCATTTAAAGGGACACACACAAAAACGGCGTGTTTTTGTTCACACCCAAATAGGGGCAAATTTGACAAGCTATAATAAATGATCTGTGGGGGATTTTGAGCTGAAACTTCACACACACATTCTGGAGACACCAGAGACTACCTTGTGAAAGGAGCATTATAAGATTGAACAGACTATGTTTACTAGGATACATGGATTTTTTTAATGTAATTTTGTGTGAATATGTCCAAGAAGTGCAAGAAGACGTGAAAGAGAGCTCAATTCAGCATTCGCACGCTGTCTGAGAAGCAGCTTTCTGTGTGCGCGCTTCAGATTTGTGTGCACACACTAAACTTCTCACACTATTGAACAAAGTTATCTTTCACATCTTCTTGCGCTTAAATATTTAAACTTGCCAGGCTTAAAAACACGTGCAAATGATAAACTTTGGTGATGCAGCACTGGCCCAATCAGGCAAGAAACAGTTGCATCAAAACCGTCCTGAGCAACGTTTACACTGACCCCGGGCCATCGGTCAGTCCTGTCCTCTGCTGAAATAAAAGTGGTAATGTTCGTCCACCTCATCTATAAGCAAGGACTTAAATAAAGCAATTCAATATGAATTAATATCCATTCTGAAATAAAAAAAATTGATTTTAAAATCATACAAAAGAACAAATGCAATAGTAAAGTGAATTTTTTATACTCTCGAGCCCTACTACAAACCAGTATCCTTATGATTATGATAATAATTTCAAATGATGTTTTAACAAATACCAGACTGCAATATCAAGCAGCAAAACAGATCAGCTAAAATAACTGGATGTAGAAGCTGCTCTACTAATGTGTGAAAATAAAATACAGGATCACACACACACACACACACACACACACACACACACGTTTGTTTTTGTGAATTGTGGGGACATCCCATAGGCGTAATGGTTTTTATACTATACAAACCGTATTTTCTATCCCCCTACACCAACCCATCACAGGAAACTGTGCACACTTTTACTTTCTCACAAAAACTCATTCTGTGTGATTCATAAGCCTTTTGAAAAACGGGCACATGGAGTAATGTCCTCATAAGTCACCCTCTCCTTGTCATACCCATGTCATTATACACATTTGTGTCCTGATATGTCACAGTCACACACACACACACATTGCTTGACTTCACTTCATGAGACACAGGAGCCAAACCTTCAGCCCCATTATCTCATTAGAAGTGTGTGTGACAGCAGTTCAGATTAGTTTTGAAAGCATCAGACCTCTTGATCTCACTGTCTACCTGACCCACACCTGTTCAGCCTCGACCCTCACGCTGCACAGACCGCCACAGACCACCGCAGCGCCTCAACATGCTTGACTTTCACCGTTCTGGCCAAGGTCCACTATTTACAGACGTGCCGCTGATGTTCGAGGAGCAGGAGATCAAACACAGTTACTGTGAGGATCACAAATGAACTTCTCCATTAATAGCTTGACTAGATGCAAAACACACTCCGTCAGTGATGTAAATGTTCTTTCACCAGCGCTGAGTTGCACAACGTGACGCTCAAAGTTCAACTTTGACCCCGCTTGCAGTTGACCTTTCAACACAGTCAATGATTATTGAACAATCACATGGTGTGTGTCTCAGGACAGAATAAGAATTGAAGAAATGGATTAAAGATCGTTAATTTAGATTGGAATGACGACAATGAACACATCACAATATTCCTCATTTAAATAATTCATGTGCAGAATAAAGGGGCGGGGCCTGGTTGAGTTAGTTGAAACTGGCGGTTATGGTAAGGGGCGGGACATTTCCCAAACACCAATCACAACACACTGCTCCAGCCGACCAATCAGAGCACAGTGTGCTTTTCAGAAGGAGGGGCTTCATAGAGACAGGAAGTAAACAGAGCGTTACTGACAGACTGGGAAGAGAGGAGCCGCAACAATGGAGAATATGAGGAAAATAATCAACATTCAAGCAGGAAAACCTGCTCTAGTAGAGCCTAAATCAACATCAAGATTTTGAGAAAGTGCATAATATGCTCTTTAAATGCCCAGATGATGCACTTAATTAACTGAGGAATGTTGAATAGTGCTGTATATACAGTAAGTGCATCATGTCGTAAAATCACACTTTCACACGGAGGTCACAGCGGCACTAAAGCTCTGACTCGAGTTACGTGAAAGAGATTTCATGGATTCGCATATGAACCCAAGAAAGCTCATTTTATTGGTAGGATCAGATTTTTATCCAGAATACAGATTTGGTACAGCGTGACTCCTCTGCATGCAAACTGGGGGAAACTGAGCCGGAGGGCCGTAATTACCACAGCCTACAGGTGTGACATCATTCACGCTGGCTGTTGTCAGGGACGCCCAGGGTCTCATGGCATGATGGGTAACTGGATGAAAGCAATTCATTTTTATCTTGGCTCAGTCATGGCTAAAGAGATTATTTATTACTCATGAAGCATAAAGGGTCTGGAGGCTTTCTGTTGGGGGATATTGGAGAATTCATAAAAATACACAGAACAAACGTCAGCAAAACACTTCAAGACCTGCCGAAAATAATGGAGAAGTTTAGAACGATGCAGATCCAGGGAATATTAGATGTGCTTAGATCTGAAGAGCAGATCATCACACCCCGCAGGAGAAACATAAAGTACATTTTCACTTTAATATGCCAACTTAGTTTCTTTTAGAAAGCAATGAGACTGAATTGAGAGCATACAGAGACATTTCACTTGGAAAACAGACCCAGGAATCTCACATGTGTCTTCTTTAGAGTTTCAAAGAGTCTCAAACTTGCTTGGATTTGATACCTAGTCAATTAAAACTGAGAGATCTCAAAATGAGCGCACATTTTTCATCAAAACATCTGAGTTGCTGTATTCGTACTCTCTTACTAATTGACAGTTATTGACTCATTTGTGACTATTTTATTTCTCCTGAGGAATTTTAGATACATCTGAGACAACAGACAAAGGATGATACTTAAATGAAGCTCACAAAGAAGATCAGACCAAGAGGAAAGTAGAGGAAAGACTGACCTTTCAATGCTGCTGTATTGATTTCCTAAATGGCAAAGATTCCATAGGAAAGTTTACATGGTTCAATTCGATATACAGCAGATCTTAATTAGAGCATAGTGTTTGAGAAAAGAAATATATGTATCGACACTGTCAATAACCGTAAAGATTTAGAGGGAACAGAAATAACTAACCACAGCAATATCTCACTCACCATCTTGCTGTTTTAGACCCAAACCAACAATTCAATTAAAAAGAAGTTCATATTGAGTAACTTACATTTAAGACACAATATTCCCAGTTTGATTCGCCAACATAAACAAGTGTAAACAAAGCCGCAGGTGAAGATTCACCGGGGACTTCCAATTATAGCACTTAAACATGGAAAAAGTCAGATTTTCATGATACGTTCCCTTTAAGTGAACATAAACAGTTGAGAAAGAAAACACATGTGTATCTGTATATTAGACCCGTGCAGCTCTTAAAGTGACAGCAGCCTAATAAATCTTCTGCTGTCTGTGTTTTAGCCACATAAAGACTACTGAATAAACCAGTGTTTTTGGAGGAATGGGTTGAGTGAATGATACAAAGACTCACTCAACTCTTGTTCTGAAATGAATCAGTGTTTTTGATTGAATCAGTTGAGTGAATAATTCAATCCCTCACACATCCTTTGGTAGGCATGTTTGAGATGCATCAGCGCTGCTCAGCTCACCGATCGGTGTCTGGCATCAAAGTACCACAAGAGCGATTCAAAAGCATAAGGAGTAGTACGCTCTCCAAACGCTCTCGCAGTAATTTGATGTCATACGCCAATCGGTCAGTGTAGTGCCGATGCATCTCGAACAAGAATGTTTTGCTCCTGCATGAATCACAGATTCAAACAAATCAGATAAATTAATGATTCAATGAGTCACTCAAAAATACTACTGAATAAATCAGTGTTTTTGGAGGAATAGGTTAAGTAAATGATTCAATGACTCACTAGCTGTGTCTCATTTTGGATGAGCATCCTCCGGAGGTCACTTTGAAGACTGTATACGTCATCAAGGACATCTTATTTAAGACAAGTAACCATAATAAAATTGATTGGTATTCCTTGTGAGATGTAAAATACTGAATTTTTTTTATTACTTTGCAATCTAACAGATACTTTTTTTTAAATGAGAAAGACTCACAACTTGCGACCTCCGGAGGACGTAGCCTTCGAAATGAGCCGCAGCTATGCATCTTGTTTTATTTCCGAAATGAATCAATGTTTTTGATTGAATCAGTTGAGTGAGTAATTCAATCACTCACGCATGCCTTGTTTTGTTTCTGGATGAATCAGGGTTTTGAATGAGTCAGTTGAATGAATGATTCAATGACTCATTAATCTCTTGGCTGCATCTGAAATCTAAGACAGACTTTTTGCCTCGCTGCCTTATCAGGCAGTGACTTTGTAGGCAGTGTTTGTGCATGAAGGTACCTCATTAAACTATTTTGGACAGACTTCTGAGGCAACATAATGGTTTAATGATCTACAGCAAAATGGAGAGAGCTTTGGTGATAATTAAGTGAATTCTCACTAGAAATTACATCAGAAGTGGTAAATATTATACATCTATGCTGCCTTCAAAAATCGATCAGATGAAGGTATTTCAGGAGACAGGAAGTGAAGCTAACATTGGATTCCCTTCCTATCTTAGAGGAAGCATTTTTAAGATTTTGGACACAGCCCGTGTTTCCTTCCTGAATCAATCAATCAGAATCATTTGAATGAATGAATAAATTAATCAGTCACAAAGATGTCGCCATCTACTGGTGAATAACTATAACCTGGTGTATAAGTATACGATTAAGTCAAATGTCTTGGATGTCATATATTAGATTTCAAAATATCTTATTATAAACACTGATGCACAAACTTTCTTTATAATCAAAACATGAACAAAAATAAGCTATGGTTTAAAGGTGCCCTAGAATAAAAATTTGAATTTACCTCGTCATAGTTAAATAACAAGAGTTCAGTACCTGGAAAAGACATACATTGAGTTTCAAACCCCATTGCTTCCTCCTTCTTATGTAAATCTCATTTGTTTAAAAGTCTTCCGGAAAACACGCGGATCTCAACATAACACCACCGACTGTTATGTAACAGTCGGGATCATTAATATGTACAGTATGACCCCAATATTTGCATATATGCCAGCCCATGTTCAAGGCATTAGACAAGGAAAGGCAGTATTCACGTCTGGATCTGTGCACAGACAAGGTAAGCAAGCAAGAACAATAGTGAAAAATGGCAGATGGAGCAATAATAACTGACATGATCCATGATATCATGATATTTTTAGTGATATTTGTAAATTGTCTTTCTAAATGTTTCGTTAGCATGTTGCTAATGTACTGTTAAATGTGGTTAAAGTTACAATCGTTTCTTACTGTATTCATGGAGACAAGAGCCGTCGCTATTTTCATTTTTAATTGGGAGTCTGTATAATTCATAAACACAACTTCATTCTTTATAAATCTCTCCAACAGTGTAGCATTAGCCGTTAGCCACAGAGCATAGCCTCAAACTCACACAGAATCAAACGTAAACATCAAAATAAACACTATACTCACATAATTCGAAGCATGCATACAGCATGCATGACGAACATCTTGTAAAGATCCATTTGTGGGTTATATTAGCTGTGTGAACTTTGTAAATGCACTGTATTATAGTCGAGAGCTCGTGTGGCAGGGAGCAGGCGAATTAAAGGGGCGGCGCGCTGCCAAAATCAGTGTATAGTTAATGATGCCCCAAAATAGGCAGTTAAAAAAATTAATTTAAAAAAAATCTATGGGGTATTTTGAGCTGAAACTTCACAGACACATTCAGGAGACACCTTAGACTTATATTACATCTTGTGAAAAAGCATTCTTGGGCACCTTTAAAATGCTAAAACAGTAGATGATCAGAATCACATGCACACATTTATAAGAGAGGATTAAATGATTTTAAACTGAATCAATGGACTTTGCTAAATACAATATTAATTTATATATTACAGAAAATCTGGAAGTTATGTTTACCACTAAAGTACAATGAAGCAGTCTTGAGCTTTCTTCTGGAACTACAACAAGACTGAAATCATGTAGGCTGCGAGAACTTTGACAGTGATCTTAGAATAGCTTCAACTGGACCAATTGAGTTCTTAGCATATGAGCAGGTTTGGAACCTCAAAATTAGATTTAGGAGCTAATAAACAGTTGCACATATCGACAGAGTGAAGTGAGATAATATGATCTGTGTCTGATTTCCTGTTAACCGCATAGAGGGTCCATAAAGACATCTGCTGAAATATGATCAAGACCTGGAAGAGCTTCACCTTCAAGCTGTTTGTTAGGTAATGCCAAAGGCATTGCTACAGACGCATTAGATCTAAGATCAGCTCTTACATTCTCACGTCATAATGGACAGTCTAGAAAAACCTGATCCCAGACCAGCTAATTATTGTTCAGGTGACGTGACGGCTTTCATCTGTGGCTCCATGAAGGGCTTGATAAACTTCATATACTCTAAAAAATGTTGGGTTGAAAATGGACAAACCCAGCAATTGGGTTGTATTAACCCAGTGAATGGGTTGTTTTAATCCAGTGGTTGGGTTAAATGTTTAACCAACCAATAATGTAAATAAGATCTGCTGGAGAAAGTGACCTGATGACCTGAGGTTTCATCATGTCCTATAGCACAAGAAGATTTCCATGTAGTTGCTAGGGTCTTCGGAGAGGTTTCTAAGGCGTTGCTAGGTGGTTGCAAATTCGTCTAAAGCAAAAGAGCCCTAAAAGTGTCTGTTTCGATATTTAGTTCACTTCCATCTAATGCAGCATCCTAACGCAACCTCAAATGACCGATCTACTGTGCTCACTGCTGTTCTGCACTTGAAGTGCACGGAGACTCGCAAACTTCTGTATTGAATTTCAATACAGGTAATGTGTGAAGAACGACCCTAATTGGGTAAAATTTTTGCGTAAAATGCTGCTAATTAAGTGCAATTCTGTGGCTGAGAGTTGACGATAGTCCCATCTGTTTGAGTGTGACTGGAGGTAAACGCTGATGGGAAGGAAGGGAAGAGAAGAACTGTGTTGTTTATGTCATTGCCTGGTGCTTAAGCTTTGGAGGAGAGCTCTATTTCAGGCTTGATTCGCCTCTCTGGCCCTGAAGGACTCGACAGATAATGCACGTTCTCCTCACAGCGCCCCAGAGGATACACAGCCCCGTTACCGACCACCAGCACTGAGGAACTTCACGGGCCATAGATCACCGGCACACGCGCCCATCCCACAGGAGCCCGACAGGGAGGGAGAGCGAATCATCATCCCGACAAAACCCACAGCGATCCATCATTCAGAGAGAGTGAAGAAAGACAGAGAAAGAGAGAGTGGGAGAAAAGAAAGAGAGAAAAACATAGAGGTAGCTGGGAGTCACATGAAAATAACAAAACCGTTTACACTGCAGACAAGTTTAACAAATGAACATGTCTTCATACTAGCTATGTTTCTATCAAAGTTGTGAATGCTGTTGATTTATATTTATTTATTTCAAAAGGAATATCAGAAAAACAATTTGCAGAGATAATGAACACAAACAGCAAGTCATTCATTTCCATCTGGCCACCATGACTGGCAGTAGACGCTCTATTATTGACAACTTTATGAAAAATATATGCATGCAAGATCACATAAGTTACAAACAGGCAGATAGACAGATGATAAATAGATAGACAGATGATAGATAGATAGATAGATAGATAGATAGATAGATAGATAGATAGATAGATAGATAGATAGATAGATTTATTCAACCTATTTAAAACGTCCCATTCACTGGGTTAAAATGTCCCATTTGCTGGGTTAAAAAACAACCTAATCGCTGGGTTAAAATGTCCCATTTGCTTTGTTAAAACAACCCACTCGCTGGGTTAAAACGTCCCATTCGCTGGGTTAAAATGTCCCATTTGCTGGGTTAAAACATCCCATTCGCTGGACTGAAACGTCCTATTCACTGGGTTAAATCAACCCAATCGCTGGGTTAAAATGTCCCATTTGCTGGGTTAAAACAACCCACTCACTGGGTTAAAACATCCCACTCGCTGGGTTAAAACGTCCCAATCGCTAGGTTAAAACGTCCCATTTGCTGGGTTAAAACGTCCCATTCGCTGGGTTAAAAATGTCCCATTCGCTGGGTTAAAACGTCCCATTCGCTGGGTTAAAACATCCCAATCGCTGGGTTAAAAATGTCCCATTCGCTGGGTTAAAACGTCCCATTTGCTGGGTTAAAACGTCCCATTCGCTGGGTTAAAAATGTCCCATTCGCTGGGTTAAAATGTCCCATTCGCTGGGTTAAAACGTCCCATTCGCTGGGTTAAAAATGTCCCATTCGCTGGGTTAAAACGTCCCATTCGCTGGGTTAAAAATGTCCCATTCGCTGGGTTAAAATGTCCCATTCGCTGGGTTAAAACATCCCAATCGCTGGGTTAAAACATCCCAATCGCTGGGTTAAAACATCCCAATCGCTGGGTTAAAAATGTCCCATTCGCTGGGTTAAAAATGTCCCATTCGCTGGGTTAAAACAACCCACTCGCTGGGTTAAAACGTCCCATTCGCTGGGTTAAAAATGTCCCATTCGCTGGGTTAAAACAACCCACTCGCTGGGTTAAAACGTCCCAATCGCTGGGTTAAAAATGTCCGATTCGTTGGGTTAAAACGTCCCATTCGCTGGGTTAAAAATGTCCCATTCGCTGGGTTAAAAATGTCCCGTTTGCTGGGTTAAAAATGTCCCATTTGCTGGGTTAAAACAACCCACTCGCTGGGTTAAAACGTCCCATTCACTTGGTTAAAACAACGCACTCGCTGGGTTAAAACGTCCCATTCACTTGGTTAAAACAACCCACTCGCTGGGTTAAAAATGTCCCATTCGCTGGGTTAAAACAACCCATGCTTTTTTTTTTGCTTTCATTGTGTCTAATAATAACAAAATAAATCTGTGCCATTTATAGCTTCCTTCATGCATTGTTCAAAATTTGGCTTTAGCTTAGTCCATTGTGTTCAGTTTTCAGTGTGACATTAGTTGACGTTCCAATTTATGCATCTGTGTAAATCAGCAGAGCACGTGACCTGCGCTGTCTTCGCTCATTTGCATAAAATAGAACTTTTCTCAACTTTATCTCACCGCCAACAGTCGCTTTACCTCCGGATCAGCAACACTGAAAACGAAATGCTTTTCTGGCTTTGCTGCCTGGAAGCGCAGCAACTTCCAGCAATGATTGCAGGCTCGCTCCAGTGTCAGTGAACGCGCGCGCCTCCGCTTTGCATGCGGGACGGCAGGCGATGCATCAAAAGATGACAGCTCCCCCATTCTTCTTTAAATAAGATCGCTGGGTGGAGAGTCCTGGCTGGGCCGTAACTTTAATCATTCATCTAAATAAGAGCTGCATGAGCGCAAGTCCCACACTACGAGCTTCGAGCGGCGGCGGTGCACCGGCCGGCCGGCAGGAATAAGAAGTGACGGCGCTCTGGCGCATTCCTCATTTGTAAACGTGTAAACATATATTTGAGTCAGATTGCCGACGGGCGCCCGAGCCCTCCGCAGATTTATGTATTGAGTGAGTTTTAAAATTCAGATGGGTGGCGGGGTGAGAGGGAGAAGTATCCCGTCTTTAAGATGAGCGACACTAAGTGACAGTGATTGATGCCCTCTCCACTCCCGCTGCGAGACAAATCAACAGAAAAATATACGAAATAAAAAAGGAATATAGCAAACGCAGACAGCAGGAGCACGAGCGCGCAAAGACACATCTACATAATGAAAAGAGGAGGGGAGGAAAACACACCCGAGGGAAACATCGAGGAGCGATTGCGGCTTGGGAGGAATCTGGAGGGTTAGAGGGCTGGAAGAGGGGAAAATGACAAACACAGACGGCAGGATTGTCAGAGTGCTGCAGGTTCGCAGGCCGCGCTCATTAGCAGCAGTGTGACGGATCTGACATCACCTGTGTGCTTCACTCTAAAGTCATCATGAAATCGAAACATTTTTATGGAATATTGCAGTGTTTATTCTAAATGATTTATCAGTGCTCATCATTATTGTTTTAAATTCATGTTAAATCAGAATATCTTCTCCCTCTTTCAGCATCTCTTCTCTTCTCTGATGATGAGGGCGGGGCAACCTGTCACTCACATGAGATCCACCAATAGCAAACCACAACCATCCAATCAATTCCCCACAGACAAAATCAAGCCCCGCCCTACATTTGTTCTTGTTCGTCAATGATAAATTGGGTCCCCCTCAAAATCGTGTCTAAAAAGTATATACAAATGATATTAATTTAAAATACGCATAGCTTACTATATAATATTTAAGAAAACTAATTAATGCATAATAAAAGCAACTGAACATATACAGTTAATTAATGAATAATAATAATAATAGCCTATTAAGTAAATAATTTAACATCCTTAATTTGTTTTGTTTATAACTGATATATTTGGACATTTAACACTTAATTTAACACATAATTACATTAAAAATGATTGTGATACATGCAAATGCATAAGCTATCAGGCTAATTGGGTTTCAATTTAAAAAATAACATTGTAAAAAAACAAAACAAATTTACATAGTAAAATAAAGTTTTTCATTGAAACAGTAATATACCATAAAAACAACGCATTATGGATAATATTTGTCATTTTAAGAAAAGAGGCCTATAGGCTACTTTCTCGAAAACGACAAATAATATTACCCAGAATTGTAATATACAGAAGTAACATACCGTAAAAACAATGCATTCTGGGTAATATTATTTGTCATTTTCGAGAAATTATCTATCTCTTTTCATAAAATGACGAATATTACCCAGGATGCATCGTTTTTATGATATATCACTGTTTCAATGGAAAACGATATTTTACTGTTATTTTTTAGAGTGTGTATGCTATGCTAGTACATAAGCTAAATAATAAAGACAGAAATGGTTATTATAATGTAGTTGAAACAGCATTCATCATAACATGATTTTGTATGAATTGTAACCTGGCGCTGAACCAATGGGATCGCTTGATGGAGATTCGATTTCGCATATTTGCCACTACACCGTTTCACTCGCATATACATCAATACAATAGGGAACAAAAGACAAGCACAACTTCACTTTCATGACTTTAAAAAGTGAAACATCCAAACAAAGTGAAACAGTCTATGAACTTTAACCTTGTTCCTCTCCTGTGCTTTGATCACGGCTGCATATTAATATGATGAAATTCAAATGTGTGTGTCGTGATTATGAGTTGATATTGTGCTGAACACACTAGATGCAGTAATTGGAGCACAGTGTGTGTGTGTGTGTGTGAGTGTGTGAGTGTGTTCATAACCCGCATCACCTCACAGCCGGTGGAAAACACCAGGGTCAGTGTCTACCCGAGCCCTCGTATCGCCTCCAGAGTCCACCGGTGAAAAATACAACAACCAGGAAACACAATTTCACTCCAGACGAAGAATCAATAGTCATCTGAAAAGCATTAATCAAAACGTCTCTCCATCGGCGAGCACTTTCAAAGAATATTCATGCTTTCATTACTACAAACTTCCTTTCCCAGCGCCAGTGAAAGCTGCTCAAGTTGCTGATTTGTGGATGTGAACCTTCTTCAAGGACGAAGCGCTCAGACCCCTGGCTGAGAGACGTACACACACCATCTGCTATCAGCGGACAGTTCTGCTGATCACCAACTCTACAGCCTTCACATGAACAAAACATTGTGGTCCATTTATGTCCTAGAGATACTCTGAGATGTTTCTCCAGAACAGAGATCATTGCAGTATAAACTAAAGTTGTGCTGAAATATAGTGATGATTTATTTGATTTGTGACACAGGATCTCTTCCTACAACAGTTCAATGATGTTTCCATACAGATGACTAAAGCTCTCATACATTATTATTTTTCAGTTTTATTTTTTCAAGGTCACAGGTTAACATAACGGAGGTTAACTCGATGAAATAGACAGAAAAATAATAACAATAACAAGACAAAAGAGTCTCTTCTGCTCATCAAAGCTGCATTTATTTGATCAAAATACAGTAAAAATTGTGAAATATTATTAAAATGTAAATCAGCTGTTTTCTATGTGAATATATAGTAAAGTGTAATTTATTCCTGTGATCAAAGCTGAATTTTCAGCATCATTACTCCAGTCTTCAGTGTCACATGATCCTTCAGAAATCAAAATCAGAAATTATCAATGTTGAAAACAGTTGTACTGCTTCTGATTTCAGGATTTTTTGCTGAACATTAAAAAAATAACTAAAAAAAGGAAACAAATTTACACAGTAAAATACCGTTTTCCATTAACAGACAGTATTGTACCGTAAAAACAATGCATTCTGGGTAATAGTTTTATGACAAATATGACCCAGAATACATTTATTTTACAGTATATTACAATGCATTCTGGGTAATATTATTTATCATTTTTGAGAAAGAAGCCTAGGTCTCTTTTCTTAAAATGACAAATATAACCCAGAATGCATTGTTTTTTCAGCATATTACTGTTTCAATGGAAAACGGTATTTTACTGTGTAAATTTGTTTCTTTTTTTTACAGGTATTTTTTAGAGTGTAATAGAATGTTTAAAAGAACAGCATTTATGTGCATTTATTAAATGTATTAATTACATTGAAACATTTATTAAATAGAAAGCTTTTGTAACATTATAAATGTCTTCACTGTCACTTTTGATCAATTTAATACATCCTGGATAATTAAAAGTATTTATTTCTCTCTCTTTTTTTTAATTCTACCACAAATGTTTAAATGGCATCTTTGTTTCCACAAAAATATGAAGTAATGATGCTGAAAATTCAGCTTTGTTCACAGGAATATGAATATATATAGTTTTTAATCTTTAATAAAATGCCTTAGTAAAGAATAGCAGAGAGTTTTTCCAATAGAAACAAATTTTGCTCAGTCAGAACAATACTGTGAAAAATCACAGGTAGTGTGTGTGTGTGTGTGTGTGTGTGTGTGTGTGTGTGTGTGTGTGTGTGTGTGTGTGTGTGTGTGTGTGTGTGTGTGTGTGTGTGTGTGTGTGTGTGAGTTGGTGCCAGATGGGCGGTCGTGCCACTCCTGCTCAGGTCACCTGACCTGCGGGAAACAGTTCTGACAGCTGGCAGCACAACCAATTCACAAACAACACACACACACACACACACACACACACACACACACACCGAACGCTCATACATGCCAGACAAACACAACAAAATCCACCCGCTGCTTTCAAATGAGGGTCGGCATTATTCAGTGTATAAAAAACGTGACGAGTCACATCTGCGGCTCAGTTACTGATGAAATAGTCCGACAGAGCCTGAAGCAGCACACCGTTACACCTAATGGATTCCTGATACGAGAGGCCTCACATCCACTGATTGCAAAGCCATAGGACACTCGCGCCGCTACTGTCAATTCTGATCAAAACAGCAGGTCTGAGAGAAACAAACGCTGAGATAAAGAGACCCGCATGTAGCTAAATGAATGTTTACAGTGACCGGGGCAGATAAAGCCGGGAGTTTCTCTCTCTGGAAGAGGACAGAGAATGAAAGACGAGGGTTTTCTGAGTTGACCTCTCGCGGCACAAATGAGGCAAATTAAGAATGAGTGATGAGGATGAGAGGACGTGCGACTCCGGCGTCTGAAGGACGGTCCTGGAACTCTTCATGGGTCTATTACAACTACAGAAAATACTCATTCTCACCAAAATGACAACATAATCATACATCAGTTACACTCCTAACCCTCGTACATACATCGTTGTTCTTACATTACATTCATCAGCAAATGAAAAAGAAAGAAATCTCGTGCATCTGTCCATATTTTTCCTGATCAAAATCCTAACTTCCAAGATTTTTTTTTAAGCAGAAGAAGATAACACACTGATTTAAAAACAAATAAAATATATATCAGATATATATATATATATATATATATATATATATATATATATATATATATATATATTGCAGTGCATCTACTGTTTATGTTTCGATATATATATATATATATATATATATATATATATATATATATGAAACATAAACAGTAGATGCACTGCAACAGCAAGGTCACGGGTTCGATTCCCAGGGAAAGCATAAATGCATTGAATGCAATGTGAGTTGCTTTGGATGAAGGCATCTCAAAAGTGAATACATATTAGCTTATTTGTAGTCAGAACAATAGTTATCTAGAAGAGAAGCAGTGAGGATCTCAGTATTAAATAGCAAGATTCATACAAAATCAAAATGTTTTAACCTAGAGGTTGGGATGTTTTAACCAAGCAAATGGGTTATTTTAACCCAGCAAATGGGTTATTTTAAACCCAGCGATTAGGCTGTTTTAACCCAGCGATTGGGATGTTTTAACACAGCGAATGGGTTATTTTAACCCAGCAAATGGGTTATTTTAACCCAGAGGTGGTTGGGTTGTTTTAACCCAGCAAATGGGATGTTTTAACCCAGCGATTGGGATGTTTTAACACAGCGATTGGGCTGTTTTAACCTAGCGAATGGGTTATTTTAACCCAGCAAATGGGTTATTTTAACCCAGAGGTGGTTGGGTTGTTTTAACCCAGCAAATGGGATGTTTTAACCCAGCGATTGGGCTGTTTTAACCTAGTGAATGGGTTATTTTAACCCAGAGGTGGTTGGTTTGTTTTAACCCAGCAATTGGGCTGTTTTAACCCAGTGAATGGGTTGTTTTAACCCAGCGAATGGGTTGTTTTAACCCAGCAATTGGGTTGCTTTAACCCAACAAACAGGGCCGGGTCTAGGGGGGGGCTAGGAGGGGCAATGCCCCCCCAGATTTCTCTTGTGCCCCTCCAACATCCCCAGGATACTCATTTTTTTGTGATAGCACTCAAAATGTAAAAAAATATATAAACACTAAATTAGTTTATACGCGAATTACTAGAAACATTGTGCGGTTGTATTTTTCTGGCGCGCCGCGCATCCTTTTACAGTTCTCCCTCACAGACATGCTCAGCACTTCAGGTGCTCACTCACACCATGCTAGAATTGCCATAATTTCAAGATTTCAACTTGTAAAAAGCATTCATGTCCTCATCCACATTCATTTTCTAAGCAGTTTTCAAAGACACACCTTATCTGATCACTTCTCAAGACGGCCATTGACAATCACTTGAGCAGATGACATGCAGCTCCTTTATAAATGCACTCTAGTCAATATTTAAACACGCACACACCGTTAATACGTTGCTACACGATCATGGAACACTTCGAAATGTAGCTTGGAATTTTGAAAATGTGATTTCCAAGTCATGAAAAATCTTGAAAATGAATAAATTAAAAACTAAAATTGAATAGATGTAACTATACTAGTAAAATATAAAATAGTTTTGCTCAGTTATGTTCAGCTCTAAAATATTCTATCAACATATTGCGCTATTTGTTGAATAGTAGCCTATTATTTGATGTGATAACACCTTTCAGAATCTGCAAAATATCAATAATTTAAAAAATAAATAAGTGAGATCAATTTATTTTATTTTTGGCACTGCAACAAAAATGTATTATTATGAGATGTTTACGTATAGTCCACAATATATAATAAAACACGAAAAAGGAAAGAATCATGCCACCAGGTCTTCTAATGGTTTAAATTTCTTCAATGAACCAAGTTGTCTTCTTCCACTTTTAAATTTGACCATTCTTAAAGATTTGGAGTAAATCCATGAATATAACATTTTCCAAAAATTAAAATATTGTTCAGTAGACATTGAATGTGTACATCTTCCATTATTATACCAAAAATTATGTAATATTTAGAAAATAAAGTAATCAAATTAATTGTAATTTTAAGCCATTCGTATCTTAGACCAAAAGTCTCTAAACAGTCCAATTAAACAGTTGTACTAACTAAACAGGCAAAAAACAATGTTTCAATTTCAGAATTACAGAAAGTACTTTTGTGATTAGCTAATATTAAATTTGAAGCTGTTATTAATCGGAAAAATCAGAAAAATGGAGAAAACTGTTTAGTAGTTAGGGGGATCATAAACCTATGAAATATAAATCATATTATGCTGCCCCACCAAGTTTTCGAAATGCCCCCCCAGTCACGCAATCCTAGAACCGGGCCTGCCAACAAATGTGTTATTTTTAACCCAGCAATTGGGCTGTTTTAACCCAGCGATTGGGTTGTTTTAACCCAGCGAATGGGTTGTTTTAACCCAGCGATTGGGCTGTTTTAACCCAGCGATTGGGTTGCTTTAACCCAGCAAATGGGTTATTTTTAACCCAGCGATTGGGTTGTTTTAACCCAGCAAATGGGTTGTTTTAACCCAGCGATTGGGCTGTTTTAACCCAGCGATTGGGTTGTTTTAACCCAGCGATTGGGCTGTTTTAACCCAGTGATTTGGTTGCTTTAACCCAGCAAATGGGTTATTTTTAACCCAGCGATTGGGTTGTTTTAACCCAGCAAATGGGTTGTTTTAACCCAGCGATTGGGCTGTTTTAACCCAGCGATTGGGTTGCTTTAACCCAGCAAATGGGTTATGTTTAACCCAGCCATTGGGTTGTGTTAACCCAGCCATTGGGTTGTGTTAACCCAGCGATTGGGCTGTTTTAACCCAGCAAATGGGTTATTTTTAAGCCAACAATTGGGCTGTTTTAACCCAGTGGTTGGGTTGTTTTAACACAGTGACTGAGTTGATTTTGGGTTGATTTTAAGTTAGCCATACAGTAATTTTTAAACAATAGTTGAGTTAAATAAAACTGTCCAACATGTTGGTCAAACATTTAACTCAATAATTAGGTTTGTCCATTTTCAACCCAATTTGGGTTGTTTTTAACCCAGCATTTTTTTGAGTTTAGAAAACATCCAACTATCAACTCACAAAAACAGTAACATTGAGGTAAATATTTTAAGATAAAATGTGATTTCTGTCATGCAGGCTTCTCAAATGATCTGGTGAATTAGTTCATTTCCAACTAAACTAACATGTTTAAAACAACCAGTTTATTTATTTATGTATTTATGTTGTATAAATGTTTTTCCTTGGTTGAGAGAACATTCCATTTTATAATTTTTCAAACATTATGGAAATGTTACATTTGAATGTGAATGTTCTGAAACAAGTAACATTTAAACAACATTAGGCAAACGTCCAACTAAAACATTTGAGGAAAAACGTCCATGAACGATGTATAAACAATGTTTGTGAGGTAACATTTTGAGAATACTATTAAAGACCAGATACTTTTGAACATTTATTCATTTGAGAGAACCTCACCAGTTTACAACCATCCATTAACTCTCTGGAGTCTGTTAACGTGCCGGCGCGTTTTGCAGGATTTTTTTCACACTGCAGCAAAACAGACTTAAAATACTCTGTCATTTTTTGTCATAGAGACATAAGTAATATATCAATTGAAACTATAGAATATCTTCTTTTATTTGTGTACACTCAGAGTAAAAACACAATGTTGTGCTTTTTGTAAAATAAAGAAAACTAACATGAAGCGTGATCTCTCGTCTCCCTCTGAACGAAGTCCAATCTGATAGTTCTCAGAAAATGAACTGTAACTTAGTGAATACTAATGACATAAAAAAAATCACACTTATGTCTAAAGAAACGTTGAAATGTCAGGTTTTAAATCGTGCAAGTCAAATCGAAAACAAACATTCTGTGTTTATGTAATCTGTATGAAAAGAGAGCCATGTCAGAAGTCTGTGATTCAGCTCATTATCCGCTAATGCGGCCACGCCCACGGAGCCAGACGCAAATTCAGAGGCAATACTTGTATGCATTGTCTCAATCATGTATTTATTGTCTTGAAACGTGTTTATCTGTATTCTATATCTATATATCATCAATATTTCTCCAAATGTGCATACTTTTAAGCTAAAAGCCTATATGAAATGCCACAGAGGTAGCATAATTGTTCAGACACTTTGCATCACAGAAATACATTATATTTTAAAGTATATAATAGAAAACTATTATTTTAAATTGTAATAATATTTCACAGTATTGCTGGTTTTTCTGTATGTTTGATTTACACCATGATGAGCTTGAGACATGATCATAGAGGGTTTTTTCACAGCCTACCTGACTGAAAGAGCTCATTATTATGCAGCTCATTACAGGTTCTTTTGTCTTCTCAGGTGAGAATCACCCATTATTCATGATGATTCACGCCTCCACGCATACTGTGTTTCTTGACAAAAAGTGTCTTAGAAAATTTAAATTTCTATATTGTTTTACATGAAGGAGTAGGCAGGATAATTTTTACATAATTCTGAAGCAAAAACTCTAGTCTACAACCTCCAATACCCAGAAGTCTTGTGAACACACATATAATATTATTTTTTGGGCCTTTTTTCAGTGACTTAAGTTTTTTGTTTTTTCAATAACCACGCATAAACATTATTCCTTCAAAAACACAAACATGTACATACATGTTCCTCACATATTATTGTAGCCTAGTTTGTGCTGAATACAGTGTAATGACACTTTTCCATTAATATGTTTATGAACAACTGAAAAAAGCACAAATGTCAGGGCATGTCAAAACTTCTCCAGGCCCCAAATCAGCCTCAGACTCCAGAGAGTTAAACAATTTAGTAAAATGAATCAGACATTCAGTCTCGACTGTAACACAACGAGGGCTGAACAACAGATGTCCTGAAATCCTCTGAATGACTGTCACACAGTATTTCTCTGTGTTCAGTGAGTTAGTGAACACTGGTTAAGAGTTTGATGGGTCTGAGATGAGAGCTTCTCTCCTCTATTAATGTGCAGTCGCTTCTTGTTCTTCATGTCCTGATATTCTCTACTCATCCATTAGCGCTGGATTCAACAAGAGGAAGATTCGATTTGAAACTCTCAGTCCTTCTCGTCTCCAGCTCTATTCTCAATGAGTTTTTCCTCAGTGTAATGTTTATCAGTCATGCGTCTGAGACACTGAGTCATTCAGCTGATTATGAAGAATGAGAAAGACGTTCATTAATGCATCAGTGTTCATTAAGACAAACTGAACTACAGTCTTCAGAAACACAGAAACAACTAAAGCAGTTAGATAACATTTAACACTACGATTAATAAATGTAGTTTTCATCATTAATTCATGTAGTAAACAGATTAACAAATGCAACCTTATTTTAAAGTGATACCAAGTAACCAAAAATATATAAATATATATTTTAATGGTTTTATTTTTGCTGAACTATAATAACCCGGCTGTGCACAAGTTCTGATTTTGAGCTGTTGGAATGAAATCTGAGGATATCAGATGAATATCAGATCTTTTTTTGCTTTGGAGATTTCAGTGATGTGGGTTCAGAAGTTTGAGTTCTCAAGAACATTTAATGGCAGCAATGATAGATTTAAATGTCCAATAACAGTTCATATCTCACATACACACACACATACACAAACTCTTTTCCTCCTTTCACCTTCATGCACTTCTTCGAAAGAAAGAAAGAAAGAAAGAAAGCAAGCTTGTAGTCACAGTGATCTGGGAGGCAGTAAATTCTGGGCCAAAGTCAAAGACAAACTACACATTCATTCTGACTGGGGCAAATATCCCACAATGCACCGCTGCAGAACGCTGACCTTCAGGAGACACAGAAGCATCATTTCTCTGCTCACACTTACACATCATCCATCCAACACTTTTTCTAAATGACTGTAAATCAGACTGATGTAACTTCATACTCGACTGCATCATTTCTTATTCAGAAAACAGATTGTTTGTATCATTATGGTTAAGATCAAAGTAGCACACACTCTGATTCATTCTAGTGAGTCAGTTCATTTGGGCGGTTCATTTGAATGAACAGATTCACAAAAGATCAGTTGTGCAAAACTGTTTGTCTTCTTTTCAGCAGTAAAATAAATAAATGTTGATTAGTCTTATTAGTTTATGTTTAGTGTAAATTTATGTGCTATGTATATTAAATGTGATGCAGTCGCTGTAATTGAGATGCCAGATAAACGCTGCTCTTCTTAATTGAATTAAATCATCTGTTACACTGAATGCGCTCTGTAAACAGTCAGCAGTAATGTACAGTAATTCAGTTTAATGCAATTGTAAAGCATTTCTCTTCCTCAGGCATGAGATCAACACTGGATGAATCTTGCGAGTTCATTTGCTCATTATATATATATATGGCCATTCTACAGAATTGAAGCTGTCCTACAATCAAAAAACACATTTAAAAAGCATTTAAGCATTCAAATTTTAGATGTTTATTAAGATCCTTCTATTAAAATATCAGTAAGCTTAATACATATAAAATCATCATTTATTGGGTACTTTCAATTGGGAGGTGTCTGTCTCGAACCCTAAACACTAAATTTCAACTTGTGAAAATTATATTGAATTTTTTTTTTTTCCATTGCTGTTTTTAAAAATATATGTTTGATTTTTTTTTTAAAGTGAAGTTAAAAAAACATTTATTTTATATTTTATTTTTAAATTATGAAACTTTATGTAAAAAGATGTGTCCCGGATTTTCATGTCACTACCGGAACAGTGAGTGTTTGAGTCATTGTCTGAGACACATTTCTACATTTCTGACCAGGAAATATTCCTCTCACAGCCTCTCTTTCACAGCAGATAGATCATCATTCTGAGTTAAATGTGTTCAAAAGACTGAAAATCTGCGTTGAGCTTTAAGGAACGTCACTAACAAACACCTTTTTCTGCAATTAAGCAAACTTTTATGGGTGTTATTCCATTGAATGTAGTTTTTATCCTAGTTTTTAACTGTTCAGAACTGTGCTAGATAACCATGTGCTGATTATCATCTCAGAAGTGTCGAAAATTACATGTGGTGAAGTGATTTCATTGTTTTTTTGAGTGTTATTTAATAAAATTTCGTGTTTTGTGTGTGTACAACTGTTCAGAATTGTGCTAGATGTGCTGATTCGAATCTTTGAGCTCGGCTAAAAAATATTGAAAATTGTCACTACCAAAACTGAAACTTCACCAGGTTGTGACATCATTGTTTCAGTAGTGACATCATTGTTTCGGTTGTAACATCATTGTTTCAGTAGTGACAATTGTTTTGGTAGTGACATCATTTTTTCGGTAGTGACATCATTGTTTTGTCAGTGACATCATTGTTTTGTCAGTGACATCATTGTTTTGGTAGTGACAAAAGGGAACATATAATCATTTATTTGGGGGAAATAAACAAAATGTTAGTACAGTTATGCAAATCAGTAGAATTTTATTATGTTTTATTATGAAATACATTCATACTTATATTTTAGTTGTGAGTTAAATTGTGTCATGTGATGTGGTCACTACCAGCACATTACTGTCACTACCGAAAATGTGCAATCATGACCGAAATGTGGGATGTTTTGTCAAAAATTAAATATATTAAATGATCAGCTAAGATGTTATTATAGTGTTTGATTCAATGTTTATTCAAATTAATGAATCCTTCACTTTGAAATCAGTTTGATAAACTTTATGAATTTTGCAAAGAAAGTTCAAAATACAACAAGTCTCACTTGAAGATAAAAATGATAGACAAATTACATAAATTACACTTAAAATATTGTTAAAATTGTAATTGTAATTGATTTACCTGTGAAAACTTTTTTTTTTTTTTTTAAATAGCAAAAACTATATTTACAAGGTAGATGTGAACAAAATCTTAATAGGTCAATGTAACCCTTCTTATTAAATGATTTATTATTGTGTTTCGGTAGTGACATATTTGGAGAGAGGAAAAATATTCCAAAACTTTCTGAAAATACAATATGAGAATTAACTGCGATGTGTACCTTGGATATTATACAATTTGCATACATATAAAATTTGTGGAAAAAGACTTCTTTTTTTTTTTTTCAAAACGTTTCCAACTCTGACTTTGTACCAATTCTGTACGATGGCATATATATATAGACTGCATGAAAACAGGCATTACATTTAATGCTCGGTTTGGTGGAGCAGATATCACACACACACACACACACACACACACACACACACACACACACACACACACACACACACACACACACACACACACACACACACACACACACACACACACACACATATATAATATATGCTTCATATTTCTGACAAGCAGGAATATCCATACAAAGAGTTTCAGCTCATTTGTTTTCTAAAAGCACTCGATCAATGCCTGAAACATCCTCTCAACACTGCAGACGGAGTGGAAACTCTGATCTAATGCCTCCATTATCACAATCATTCGCTCTGTTCTAGATGTCAAACATTAGAAGCATGTTTTAAATATAGATATTTGACTAAAGGTTAACATTAACCAGGAGTCCACTGGACGGACTCCAAAAACAGACTGCAGGTTTTGCACCAATGAAACATTCATAATAATGCCAGAAACGTGCATTGAGAAAGTAAATGAGGTCAGTTGTTATTCTCTCGTGTGCATCAGACGTAGATTAGACAGCTAAAAGTTAGTATAGATTCTTGGGCAAATTTCATTTCTGTCGGTCGTCTAGCTCTCTGATTTATGAAAGCATGCACATTTCTCTCTCTCTCATGGCCTCGTGATCAATATGCTTCACCTGCGAGTGAATCTGCAATAATAAAAGCATTACAGGAGCAGGAAAATAACAGGGAATCTTATTAAAAGCGTGTGTGTGTGGAGAGAGACATGAGGAGGAGAGGACAGACAGGGCTTGATCTCCTGGAGTCGCTCCCGTCAGCACAGGTACAGCCGCCTTAGCATTCACTTTGCCTCCCGTGCCGTATATATATTTCATACTCTGTCTTTTATATTCTGCCGGCTGAGACCCAACACAGCACTCATCTTTATTTCATTTTGGGATGTTTTTAATTTTGCCTGAGATTATTATTTTCCCCCTCCTCTCTCTCTCTCTCTCTCTCTCTCTCTCTCTTGCAGATGGTGTCTGTGTGAAAGTGCTCGCTCTAATTTCACGTGTTTCTCTGAAGATCAGGTTCACGCTCATCTGAGGCATGTGTCTTCATTCATCTTAATGGTTATGTGTTCATTGCTCGTATCTGAACGCATCCGGAGAGGAGGAACTTCTGTCTTTAACATGGAGGAGCATTTAATGTAAAACATTATGAGGGTTTATGACTTTATGAACACTGCACAGTGCACACTCATTCTTCAACAAATAGTCTGTGAAACAATATGCTTTATATAATAAACATTCTGAAGTATGCTGTATTGTTGTCACATGATCATATCTGAGACAGGGACATTTAACTAAAACTAAAACCATTAAAAATATTACTTGAAATAAAATAAATGTTAACTAAAATAAGTAATAAAATAAAAAAATGAAAATTATTTTATTTCAGATAGTTGCCAAAGCAACATTTATAATTTTGTACTAAAATAGCTAAACAACTGAAAACAATAACTAATAAAATTGACAAAAAACACAAAGGATTACTAAAACTTTAACTTAAAATTAAAATTAAAATACAAAAAAATAAACTTATAAAAAATATATATAATTAAATAACTAAAACTGAAATAAAAATTATAACCCCTTTATAGACATATTAAAAAATAACTAATAAAAATTAGAAAAACATACAAAAACTTTCAAATTAAAATGAAAAATATAAATTAATTAAACATGTATAATTAAATGACTAATAACTAAAACTAAAATAAAAATTAATAAAAACTATATCAAAAATAATAAAAAAAATGACTAAAACAACATTTCTAAAACTTTAAAATTAAAATTAAAATGGAAAATAACTAATAACTAAAAATGAAATAAATATGAATAAAAATATATAGACATGAAAATGACAAAAACACAACAAAGTTACTAAAACCAACAAAAATTTAATTGAAAATGGAAAATACACAAATAAAAACTAATTAAAAAAACTATAATAGTATCTCAATGATGACTACAATAACACTGATCTGAGTGGCGTCCAGTTATTTTCTAATAAACTAAAAGCTTTGCATTTTTAATTCAAGTTCTTTAAAAAAAAAATGCCTTTTGCTGTAATTCCTGCTCATTCATCAGACTGGAAGGTCAGTAGTAGTTCAAGTGTAGTTCATCTGGGTATATGCGTACAGAAAATGCATATGCTGTGCACAATACAGATGCTATATAGTACAGAACTGCTGTGTGCTGCTCTGAACAGAGTCATGATGCTCTACTGCTCTCTCTCTCTCTCTCTCACTCAGGGCAGACTACAGTGCAGAGCCCCTCTTGATCTTTGTTTACTCATTTGTTTTTTAACTCCCCTGTTCTTAGACCTTCTGGAGGTTCTCTAATTAGCGTAAGCTTTAATCGTTCCCCCTGGATCGACAGCCTTTAAATAATGTTCGCAGCACAAACCCACGCTGACCACTGCATTACTCGCTACAGCGGCCCACTGAACTACTGAACCACACAGACTCCAACCGAACTACTGAACCACACACACTCCCACTGAACTACTGAACCACACACACTCCCACTGAACTACTGAACCACACACACTCCCACTGAACTACTGAACCACACAGACTCCAACCGAACTACTGAACCACACACACTCCCACTGAACTACTGAACCACACACACTCCAACCGAACTACTGAACCACACACACTCCGGCTGAACCACACACACTCCAACCGAACTACTGAACCACACACACTCCCACTGAACTACTGAACCACACACACTCCCACTGAACTACTGAACCACACACACTCCCACTGAACTACTGAACCACACAGACTCCAACCGAACTACTGAACCACACACACTCCCACTGAACTACTGAACCACACACACTCCAACCGAACTACTGAACCACACACACTCCGGCTGAACCACACACACTCCAACCGAACTACTGAACCACACACACTCCCACTGAACTACTGAACCACACACACTCCCACTGAACTACTGAACCACACAGACTCCAACCGAACAACTGAACCACACACACTCCCACTGAACTACTGAACCACACACACTCCCACTGAACTACTGAACCACACACACTCCCACTGAACTACTGAACCACACACACTCCAACCGAACTACTGAACCACACACACTCCCACTGAACTACTGAACCACACACACTCCCACTGAACTACTGAACCACACACACACCAACCGAACTACTGAACCACACACACTCCCACTGAACTACTGAACCACACACACTCCCACTGAACTACTGAACCACACACACTCCCACTGAACTACTGAACCACACACACTCCCACTGAACTACTGAACCACACACACTCCAACCGAACTACTGAACCACACACACTCCCACTGAACTACTGAACCACACACACTCCCACTGAACTACTGAACCACACACACTCCAACCGAACTACTGAACCACACACACTCCCACTGAACTACTGAACCACACACACTCCAACCGAACTACTGAACCACACACACTCCGGCTGAACCACACACACTCCAACCGAACTACTGAACCACACACACTCCCACTGAACTACTGAACCACACACACTCCCACTGAACTACTGAACCACACAGACTCCAACCGAACTACTGAACCACACACACTCCCACTGAACTACTGAACCACACACACTCCAACCGAACTACTGAACCACACACACACCGACTGAACTACTGAACCACACAGACTCCGACTGAACTACTGAACCACACACACTCCGACTGAACTATTGAACTACACACACACCGACTGAACCACACACACACCGACTGAACTACTGAACTACACACACACCGACTGAACTACTGAACCACACACACTCCCACTGAACTATTGAACTACACACACACCGACTGAACTACTGAACTACACACACTCCGGCTGAACCACACACACACCGACTGAACTACTGAACTACACACACACCGACTGAACTACTGAACTACACACACACCAACTGAACTACTGAACTACACACACTCCGGCTGAACCACACACACACCGACTGAACTACTGAACTACACACACACCAACTGAATTACACACACTCCGGCTGAACCACACACACACCGACTGAACTACTGAACTACAAACACACCGACTGAACTACTGAACCACACACTCCCACTGAACTACTGAACCACACACACTCCGACTGAACTACTGAACCACACACACTCCGGCTGAACCACACACTCCCACTGAACTATTGAACTACACACACACCGACTGAACTACTGAACTACACACACACCGACTGAACTACTGAACCACACACACACCGACTGAACTACTGAACCACACACTCCCACTGAACTACTGAACCACACACACTCCGACTGAACTACTGAACCACACACACTCCCACTGAACTACTGAACCACAAACACTCCAACTGAACTACTGAACCACACACACACCGACTGAACTACTGAACTACACACACACCGACTGAACTACTGAACCACACACTCCCACTGAACTACTGAACCACACACACTCCGACTGAACTACTGAACCACACACACTCCCACTGAACTATTGAACTACACACACACCGGCTGAACCACACACACACCGACTGAACTACTGAACTACACACTCCCACTGAACTACTGAACCACACACACTCCCACTGAACTATTGAACTACACACACACCGACTGAACTACTGAACTACACACACTCCGGCTGAACCACACACACACCGACTGAACTACTGAACTACACACACACCGACTGAACTACTGAACTACACACACACCAACTGAACTACTGAACTACACACACTCCGGCTGAACCACACACACACCGACTGAACTACTGAACTACACACACACCAACTGAACTACTGAACTACACACACTCCGGCTGAACCACACACACACCGACTGAACTACTGAACTACACACACACCAACTGAACTACTGAACTACACACACTCCGGCTGAACCACACACACACCGACTGAACTACTGAACTACACACACACCGACTGAACTACTGAACCACACACTCCCACTGAACTACTGAACCACACACACTCCGACTGAACTACTGAACCACACACACTCCAACTGAACTATTGAACTACACACACACCGACTGAACTACTGAACTACACACACACCGACTGAACTACTGAACCACACACTCCCACTGAACTACTGAACCACACACACTCCGACTGAACTACTGAACCACACACACTCCAACTGAACTATTGAACTACACACACACCGACTGAACTACTGAACTACACACACCGACTGAACTACTGAACCACACACTCCCACTGAACTACTGAACTACACACACTCCCACTGAACTACTGAACTACACACACTCCGGCTGAACCACACACACTCCCACTGAACTATTGAACTACACACACACCGACTGAACTACTGAACTACACACACACAGACTGAACCACACACACACAGACTGAACTACTGAACTACACACACACCGACTGAACTACTGAACCACACACACTCCGGCTGAACCACACACACACCGACTGAACTACTGAACTACACACACACCGAATGAACTACTGAACCACACACACTCCGACTGAACTACTGAACCACACACTCCCACTGAACTACTGAACCACACACACTCAGACTGAACTACTGAACCACACACACTCCGACTGAACTACTGATCCACACACACACTGACTGAACTACTGAACTACACACACACCGACTGAACTACTGAACCACACACACTTCCACTGAACTACTGAACCACACACACTCCGACTGAACTACTGAACCACACACACTCAGACTGAACTACTGAACCACACACACACCGACTGAACTACTGAACCACACACTCCCACTGAACTACTGAACCACACACACGCCGACTGAACTACTGAACAACACACACTCCCACTGAACTACTGAACCACACACACCGACTGAACAACTGAACTACACACACTCCGACTGAACTACTGAACCACACACACTTCCACTGAACTACTGAACCACACACACTCCGGCTGAACCACACACACTCAGACTGAACTACTGAACTACACACACTCCGGCTGAACCACACACACACCGACTGAACTACTGAACTACACACACACCGACTGAACTACTGAACCACACACACTTCCACTGAACTACTGAACCACACACACTTCCACTGAACTACTGAACCACACACTCTCCCACTGAACTACTGAACCACACACACTCCCACTGAACTACTGAACCACACACACTCCCACTGAACTGCTGATCCACACACACTCTGACTGAACCACACAGACTCCGACCGAACTACTGAACCACACACACACCGACTGAACTACTGAACCACACACACTCCCACTGAACTACTGAACCACACACACTCCAACTGAATTACTGAACCACACACACTCCCACTGAACTACTGAACCACACACACTCACACTGAACTACTGAACCACACACACTCCGACTGAACTACTGAACCACACTCACCCAGACTGAACTACTGAACCACACACACTCCCACTGAACCACACAGACTCCGACTGAACTACTGAACCACACACACTCCGACTGAACTACTGAACCACACACACACAGACTGAACTGCTGATCAAAACACACTCCACTGAACTACTGAACCACACACACTCCGACTGAACTACTGAACCACACACACTCCCACTGAACTGCTGAACCACACACACACCGACTGAACTACTGAACTACACACACTCCCACTGAACTACTGAACCACACACACTCCCACTGAGCTACTGAACCACACACACTTGGACTGAACTACTGAACCACACACTCCCACTGAACTACTGAACCACACACACTCCACTGAACTACTGAACCACACACACTCCTACTGAACCACACACACTCCCACTGAACTACTGAACTACACACACTCCCACTGAACTACTGAACCACACACTCCCACTGAACCACACACACTCCCACTGAACTACTGAACCACACACTCCCACTGAACTACTGAACCACACACACACCGACTGAACTACTGAACCACACACACTTTGACTGAACTACTGAACCACACACACACACCGACTAAACTACTGAACCACACACACACTGACTGAACTACTGAACCACACACACTCCCACTGAACTACTGAACCACACACACTCCCACTGAACCACACACACACTGACTGAACTACTGAACCACACACACTCCACTGAACTACTGAACCACTGAACCACACACACTTCGACTGAACTACTGAACCAAACATACACCGACTGAACTACTGAACCACACACACTCCGACTGAACTACTGAACCACACACACTCCGACTGAACTACTGAACCACACACACTCCCACTGAACTACTGAACCACACACACTCCCACTGAACTACTGAACCACACACTCCCACTGAACTACTGAACCACACACATTCCCACTGAACTACTTAACCACACACACACTGACTGAACTACTGAACCACACACACTCCACTGAACTACTGAACCACTGAACCACACACACTTCGGCTGAACTACTGAACCAAACATACACCGACTGAACTACTGAACCAAACATACACCGACTGAACTACTGAACCACACACACTCCCACTGAACTACTGAACCACACACACTCCCACTGAACTACTGAACCACACACACTCCCACTGAACTACTGAACCACACACTCCCACTGAACTACTGAACCACACACTCCCACTGAACTACTGAACCACACACACTTCGACTGAACAACTGAACCACACACACACCGACTGAACTACTGAACCAAACATACACCGACTGAACTACTGAGCCACACACACACACCGACTAAACCAAACACACACCGACTAAACTACTGTACCACACACACTTCGACTGAACCACTGAACCAAACACACACACCGACTGAACTACTGAGCCACACACACACCGACTGAACCAAACACACACCGACTGAACTACTGAACCACACACTCCCACTGAACTACTGAACCACACACTCCCACTGAACTACTGAACCACACACACACCGACTGAACTACTGAACCACACACTCCCACTGAACTACTGAACCACACACTCCCACTGAACTACTGAACCACACACACTTCGACTGAACAACTGAACCACACACACACCGACTGAACTACTGAACCAAACATACACCGACTGAACTACTGAGCCACACACACACACCGACTAAACCAAACACACACCGACTAAACTACTGTACCACACACACTTCGACTGAACCACTGAACCAAACACACACACCGACTGAACTACTGAGCCACACACACACCGACTGAACCAAACACACACCGACTGAACTACTGAACCACACACACTTCGACTGAACCACTGACCCAAACACTCCCACTGAACTACTGAACCACACACACACCGACTGAACCAAACACACACCGACTGAACTACTGAACCACACACACTTCGACTGAACTACTGAACCAAACACACACACCGACTGAACTACTGAACAAAACACACACCGACTGAACCACTGGAGTCTTGTCAAAAATAATTAATGACAAGTTGTTCATCATTCTCATTTACGTTCATCAGAACAATGTTTCTATGATCATCTCTATACATCAGCCTTCTCAATGTTGAATAAACAAATGTTACAATTCATGTGACCTGAGAGTCGGATTAAAAAGGAATATGTGACCAGTCACGGAAAGTAGGGACACAAGTCGGTTCTGGGGCATTTTGAGTTATTCACAGATTCTGAAAGTGTAGTCTCCAAGCTTTCCAACGATGTGTGACACATGGAAATCTGATAATATTTGGAGAAGTTGTGGCCATTTGAAGGTAGGCACTCAAGAAAGCTCTATAGGGAGAAAAACGCCTCTAAAGTTGCAGTTCTCGCCTGTTCTCACCTGCTGGGAGTGATAATAGGGCTCATTTATATCTCATTTAGATAAGCCATACCCCCTGTAAAGCTGCATGGACCGCATACTATTAATAATAAAGGTCTAACTGGACTAACAGAGGCCAGAGATCGCTAACTATGGCTATTCAAAACACTTTTCAAGACAATAAATACACGATTGAGACGATGAATGCATGTATTGACTGAATTTGCGTCTGACTAGCGCTGGCTCCGTGGGCGTGGCCACATTAGCGGATAATGAGCTGAATCACAGACTTCTGACATGGCTCTCTTTTCATACAGATTACATAAACACAGAAGGTTTGTTTTCGATTTGACTTACACGTTTTAAAACGTGACATTTCAACGTTTTTTCAGACATAAGTATAATTATTTTATGATTAGTATTCACTAAGTTACAGTTCATTTTCTGAGAACTATCAGATTGGATTTCGTTCAGAGGGAGATGAGAGATCACGCATCATGTTAGTTTTCTTTATTTTACAAAAAGCACAACATTTTGTTTTTACTCTGAGTGTACACAAATAAACGAAGACATTCTATAGTTTCAATTGATACATTACTTATGTCTCTATGACAAAAAATGACGGAGTATTTTAAGTCTGTTTTGCTGCAATGTGAAAAAAATCCTGCAAAATGCGCCGGCGCGTTACCCGACTCCAGAGAGGTAATGTCTTATTATGCCGCTTTCATCGTCGCTCAGATCGTCTTCAGAATCAGTGAGCGCTTGTTCATAAGCATCCGGCTTGTCGAAGAAGTACTTCAAAACATTTTCGGTGTAACGGCCACGGTTCTTCATTGAATTTTGATATCAGCTAGAGCCGGCCAGAGCGCTGCATAGTAAGTAGCCACGCTTCCCAGTATGGAAATACACACAGACATGACACGCCCCTACTGTGTGCTAGAATCTCCGAAAAACAAGCCGATTTCAACCTCAAAATGTACGCTTTTAAATATACCAATACCAATACAATCTCAAACACGGAAAGGCTTCTTCATGATCTCAACTAACAGATTCTGCAAAAAAACGAAAATCACCAATTTTGAAGAAAAAAAATGCTTCTTTCTCATTTTGCTCGAGAGTTGTGCTGCCGACTTGTGTCCCTGGTTTCCGTGACGGGTCACATATTGAAACATTTATTATAACTGATTTATTGGTGCACATCATTATTGTGTTAAATTCATGTTCCTCATAATCTTGAATCAGAATATCTCACATGATATCCACCAATAGCAAACCACAACCATCCAATCAATTCCCCACAGACAAAATCAAGCCCCGCCCTACATTTGTTCTTGTTCCTGAAGCCGTTTTTACTCTGATATATGACACAATAGGGAAGAAAAGACCAGCACAACTTCCCTTTCATGATGACTTTAATAGCATTGTTTAAACTCAAAATAAAACACCGGCGCAGGCATCTCTCTACTGTGATCAACACTGGTACATGATAATCTCAGATTACATGCGGTGAGAGACACTTGTGCATGTTCGCTCACAGATTATGACTGGCATGCAACATTTCTAGGGATTTGAACCAATAGCCTCAATCATTAACACTCTGAGGTCTGACGGTATCGCCGGCGATACCACCGTGGTTTTTTTCTTATCAGTGTGAAAGAGACTCAAAATACTCCGTCACTGTTGCACATACAATTAAGAGTTATACACCATTTTAATCTGTGGAATATCTTCTTTCATTTGTATACACTCAGAGTAAAAACAGAATGTTGTGCTTTTTGTAAAATAAAGAAAACTAACATGATGCGTGATCTCTCATCTCCCTCTGAACGAACTCCAATCTGATAGTTCTCAGAAAATGAACTGTAACTTAGTGAATACTAATGACAAAAAAATTACACTTATGTCTAAAAAAACGTTAAGATGTCAGGTTTTAAATCATGTAAGTCAAATCGAAAACAAACCTTCTGTGTTTATGTAATCTGTATGAAAAGAGAGCCATGTCAGAAATCTGTGATTCAGCTCATTATCTGCTAATGCGGCCACGCCCATGGAGCCAGCGCTATTCAGACGCAAATTCAGTCAATACATGCATTCATCATCTCAATCGTGTATTTATTGTCTTGAAAAGTGTTTATCTGGATGTAAAAGTCATGGTTAGCGATCTCTAGAAGACATGCAGTTACTTCCTGTTTACTTGTCTTCTACAGACGAATTTTAGATGAGTTTTTGTTTCTTTAGCGCCCTCCGGCTGCAGTATGAATTGGAAACTCCATTCATGGAATAGCCTCTTCTTCTTTTAGATGAATTTGTGGACTAAAATGCACAGGGCGCCCTCCAACTTCAAGGATGAATTGAAAACACCAGCGCTCATAGTAATGCCAATGAATATTAAATAAAAATAACTCCTCTGTATAGAAAATTGACATAAGCATATGAGAATCCAATATTTCTCCAAATGTGCATGTTTTTAAACTAAAAGCCTATATTCAGACTCTTTGCATCACAGAAATACATTATATTTTGAAGTATAATATAAAATCATTACTTTATATTGTAATAATATTTTTCTGTATGTTTCATATATCATAATGAGCTTGAGACATCACAGAAGGTTTTTTTCACAGCCTACCTGACTGAAATGCCTCATTAATATGCAAGTCATTTCAGCTCATTACTTTCCAATTCTTTTGTCTTCTCAGGTGAGAATGGCCCATTTTCAGTGGTGATTCACGCCTCCTCGCATACTGTATTTCTTGGCAAAAAGTGTCTTACAAAAACTAAATCTCTCTATTGTTTTATATGAAGGAGTAAGCAGCATAATTTTTACATAATTTTGAAGCAAAAACTCTAGTCTACAACCTCCAATACTCTAAAGTCTTATGAACACAGATTTACTATACTTTTTTTGGCCTTATTTCAGTGACTTAAGTTTTTTGTTTTTTCAATAACCACGCATAAATGTTATTCCTTCAAAAACACAAACATGTACATACATGTTCCTTACATATTATTGTAGCCTAGTTTGTGCTGAATACAGTGTAATGACACTTTCGCATTTATATGTTTATGAACAACTGAAAAAAGCACAAATGTCAGGGCATGTCAAAACTTCTCCAGGCCCCAAATCAGCCTCAGACTCCAGAGGGTTAAACTAGGACACAAAAACAACAGCTCTCTCTCTGTCTCTCTCTCTTTCTCTCTCTCACACACACACACACACACACACACACACATTCACATTTGATTGACATTTATTCTTCTGCTGTTCTACATGAATACAGATTTGCATCAGATAAGCCAACAATCAAATAACATTTGCAACATTTGAGCTTTTACAAACACACACTTAATCTGCTCTTAAACATGTATGAACATTACAATCCACTTATTATAATCCTTAAAACTTTATTATTTAACCATCGGCAGAATTATATCTCTCAAAGGTTGCTCTTTAATGACTCAATGCAGTTCTTATTTATGTTTTGTTTAAAATTTTTTCAAATAAATAAAAACAAACCCGCATGAATCATTAGCGTCATCCAGTAAGAGTACAGAGCTCTAAAATGAACGTGATGAGAAAAGTTTGAGTTCAGATTGAGATCTTTCACTTTTAATTGTAAATCTTTTGTACAAACAGCCCATTCGCTGGGTTAAAACATCCCAATCACTGGGTTAAAAACATCCTATTCGCCGGGTTCAAACAACCCATTCGCTGGGTTAAAACATCCTAATCACTGGGTTAAAAACATCCTATTCGCTGGGTTAAAATTTCCGAATTGCTGGGTTAAAACATCCCAATCTCTTGGTTAAAAACATCCCATTCGCTGGGTTAAAACATCCCAATCGCTGGGTTAAAAACATCCCATTCGCTGGGTTAAAACATCCCAATCGCTGGGTTAAAAACATCCCATTCGCTGGATTAAAACATCCCAATCGGCGGGTTAAAACAACCCATTCGCTGGGTTAAAACATCCCAATTGCTGGGTTAAAAACATCCCATTGCTGGTTGAAAATGGACAAACCCAGCGACTGGGTTAAATGTTTGCCCAACGTGCTGAACAGTTTTATTTAACTCAACTACTGACTTAAAATGAATCCAAAATAAGTTGGAAATTAAAAATCAGACACATAATTAGCAGAGGAAACAATAATAATCAAAAGGTGAACATTTATTAATAAGCAATTTAATTAATGTTTGATTAATTATTATTTATTAAATTTATTAATAAATGTTCATTTATTAAACATATTAATAAATGTTAATTTTCAACATATTTTGGGTTCATTTTAAGCAAGCAAGACAGTCATTTTTAAACAATAGTTGAGTTAAATAAAACTTTCCAGCATGTTGGGCAAACATTTAACCCAATCACTGAGTTAAAACAACCAAATTGCTGGGTTTGTCCATTTTCAACCCAACTTGTTTTTAACCCAGCATGTTTAGAGTGTAGGCAAATCTAGGCAAAAATTTAAAATCAAAAATCATCCTAAAATACACTGGACCAGTAAAATGTGTGTGTGTAGCAGAACTGAATGTAAAATGCACTGATATTGACGGTCTGTTGTGATGATGTTCACATGGAGGATATTTTCACAGTTGCGTTATGTGAGTGGATGCGACGCTCGTGAGGACTGACGTGTGGTGTTCGGCCGTGCGTCCCGTCATACAAGGTTATACTGCTATATATCCTTGTCATTATGACGCTCAGGCTGTCACACGCTGAAGCTCCATGAACACGTGTCGTCCTCAGGGACACATCGCGTGTGAGCGGAGACAGGACTGAACATATGGAGAGCCGTCACAACAGCAGCGTTCCTGAACACAGAAAGGAAGGAAGTTGCTCTGACATTAGCACTTACGGCTGTGAGGTTCGCCTGATTCAACAATCAAATATCAACACAGGAGTGAAGAACAAACACACACACACAAGTGCAAATATGTCCAAGAGCAGGGCCCTATGATCTGTGTGATACGCTGAGAGAATTGTGGAATCCAGTCATTTAAAAATTAAATTTCAATGAAAAATGGCGATATGAACGAGGGTGTGTGAATATTAAAGCCTGCTATGTAAATCTGCATGTTGCGCTTGACTCAGTTTGTTCTACTATAGACTGAATAGACATCTAAACAAAACATGCAGGCTTAATTCACTAGAGTTTCTGATAAAATGTTAATTGTTGCAGTCAATATAAAAAGTACTTCTGTTGAAATTGTGTTGAGTGAATGATTCAATGACTCACTCAAAAATGCTTGTTTCATTACTGGATGAATCAGTGTTTTTGAACAAATCTCTTGAATGAATGATTCAATGACTCACTCGTAAAGACTTCACTTGTTTTATTACTGGATGAATCAGTGTTTTTGAACAAATCTCTTGAATGTATGATTCAATGACTCACTCATTAAGACTTCACTTGTTTCATTACTGAATGAATCTGCATTTTTGAACGAATCTGTTGAACAAATGATTCAATGACTCACTTGTAAAGACTTCACTCATTTCATTACTGGATGAATCAGCATTTTTGAACAAATCTCTTGAATGAATGATTCAATGACTCACTCATTAAGACTTCACTTGTTTCATTACTGAATGAATCGGCATTTTTGAACGAATCTGTTGAATAACTGATTCAATGACTCACTCATAAAGATTTCACTTGTTCCATTACCGGATGAATCAGCATTTTTGAATGAATCTGTTGAATGAATGATTCAATGACTCACTGGTAAAGACTTCACTCGTTTCATTACTGGATGAATCAGCATTTTTGAACAAATCTCTTGAATGAATGATTCAATGACTCACTCATAATGCCTTGAATGAATCAGCGTTTTTGAATGTATCTTTTCAATGAATGATTCAATGACTCAAAGACTTCACTTGTTTCATTACTGGATGAATCAGCACAGTCACTTGTCGCCACCTACTGGTGTAACCTATATATGACAATGGCTCTCTCTGGCTCAGCAGCAGCACGAACACAGATCTGAATGTTCCGGCATTTAATATGTATTGCAAATAAGCTCAATTATTATTATTTTGCCAATGCATATTAAACACTACCAAAACATTAAACTTTAATATAGTGAACTTTAAATTTAGGTTAGTGATAATTCAAGTGTACAAACAAGTGAAATAATATAGGCTACCATATATAAAAATGGGGAAAACAAAATTTGTGTTTATGTGGTGACAAATACTATAGAAATACAACAAACAGACATCCCGTGAGGCAAAATGCATTAATATTTTAAGAGGAATGCATACTAGTTTATATCATTTAGTGAGGAAATTCACGAATTGGACTGATCCAATTGTAACTTGAGTCAACAACTCACTGATTCAGTAATTCAGTCAAAATCAGTCGGAGCTTGAACGTATGTGCAATTGATGGCGTGATGGAGTTACTAATGCAGATTTGTACCTGCCAAAAACACATTGGATGACCTCTGCCCACGATGAATGTCAGAAATTAAACACAAAATGAAAAAGTTAAAGTGGCCGGTTTGAAGCGTGTCACAATGAGCGATGTGAGACAGGTCCTGCGTGTGTCTGTCTCTCTGAGTTTCCTCCGGGTGAAGTTGGACACAGTTAAAGGAGCAGGATGCCGCCTTCAGTCTAATTAAGAACAACCCAAGCTGAGCATCTATATTATTCAACACTTCAGGCTGCTGTCTGCCGTCCAAGAACAGCCACCAAAGACCTCAAAACACACACACACACACATCGAGGGCTTCAACATGGCCAGTGCAGCCAGAGCTTCATGCCCAAACACTCGCACAAACTTCAGGGCGCAGGCCGTAAGACATGGAATCCGTCTCACATTTATTATTCCGACAAGGGCTCCATTTTAATCAGGGGCAGCAGCGAGGCCCGGGGAACGGAGACGGCATCAAAGAAGGGAGGAGGAAGAGGAAGAGAGAGACGGGGTGAAGGAAGGATGCTGAAGAGGAAGATGGAGATACATGAAGATGATGAAGTCGAAAAGACGAGATTCTCCTGGGAAAATCACATCTGGAAATATATACCATTCACAATCAGTGAACGGAGTTTTTTAAAGTCAACATCAAACGACATTCATAAGACTATAATGTGGCAAACAATGTGAGTGTTTTCGTATGCAAAACAGCATCTGGTTGGACAAAAATCTGTTTTCTGGAAAGAGAAAAGCTACATTTTAAATGCATGCACTAGGAGTCAAATGTTTGGAATAATTACGTTTTATAATGTTTTTGAAAGAAGTCTCATCAAGGCTGCATTTATTTGATCAAAAATACAGTAAAAATTGTGAAATATTTTTACAATGTAAAACAGCTGTTTTCTATGTGAATATATAGTAAAATATAACTTATTCTTGTGATAAAGCTGAATTTATTTAATTAAAAATACAGTAAAAATTATGAAATATTATTCCAATGTAAATCAGCTGTTTTCTATGTGAATATATAGTAAAGTGTAATTTATTCCTGTGATCAAAGCTGAATTTTCAGCATCATTACTCCAGTCTTCAGTGTCACATGATCCTTCAGAAATCATTCTGATATGATGATTTGCTGCTCAAGAAACATTTATGATTATTATCAATGTTGAAAACAGTTCATATTTTCGTGGAAACTGTGATACATTTTATTTTTCGAGATTCTTTTATGAATATAAAGTTCGAAAGAACAGCATTTATTTGAAATAGAATCTTTTGTAACATTATAAGTCTTCACTGTCACTTTTGATCAATTTAACGCATCCTTGATGAATAACCATACGAAGCAGCTCAGCTGTTTTCAACGTCATGATGAAATCAATGCGAGTGTTTCTCTTCCTTTTTGACCTGAATAACCTTTAATATTCCTTTAAAAGCAAAAGGCTGCCATTATGAAGGAGACGTCACCGAAGAAAACTCCTCTCAGTTTCTCCGGAGACGAAGATCCAGGCCGACAATTCCATCTCAAACGACACAATGTCAACACTTCTTTTCTTGTGTTCCATTTTATTCATCCTTCTTTCAAATTATAATTTGATTCGGGTGGTACAAGAGCTTTGATATTAAAATTTTTAATAAAAGCCCTGATACTCGTGTACGTCGGCAGGATTTGGGGCCGATTTTCATCCTTCTATTTGTCATTATTATTATACTTCTTTTTTGTCCAGAGGCACAGCCTACACAGATCATTATTTCAGAAAAAAAAAGACTATTGCCTTTTTTTCCCTTCACCCCCTCTCCAATAAATTCAATGTGTGTCTAAATTAATGCATTACAAGCCATGGGAGAGATATTAAAAAAATGATAAAAACTAATCCTTGATGTTGAGCCGGTGCGCGCCGCTCTGACCCTGAACACGCTCGTGTTATAGTGCTGAACATCGCTCGGATTACTCCATAATATTTCATTACACGCACAAAATCCACAGTCGTATATCTAGCACAGGTGTGTGGTTATTAATCACTGAGGTCCGTGAGTCCACAACGGCCAGCGAGAGAAAACAAGGACGCATGCATGAACCTGCGTTGCATGCAGACGCGTTTAAAAACACTGCCGTCGGCACACACACAAATGCAGAAACGCAAGGTGATGATGGGAAATACGATCGTGCTTCTGATGACGCGCACGTGCACAAACCCACCAACAGGGAACGTTCTGGCAAGGTTCTCCCAAAGTTATGAACAAACGTTTTTCCAGTGAATGAATGTTCATTTAAAGTTATCTGGTCTTTAACAACTTTCTCAAAATGATTTTTAAATGTTGCTACTTGTTTCAGAGAACATTCAAAAGTAACATTCCAGTAATGTTTGAAGAACGATACAATGTAATGATCCCTTAAAGGGATAGTTCACACAAAAATTAAAATTAGCCCATGATTTAATCACTCTCAAGCCATCATAGGTGTATATGACTTTCAGACGAACACAATCGGAGATACATTTAAAAATATCCTGGCTCTTCCAAGGTTTATAATGGCAGTGCATGGGGGTGCAATTTTGAAGCCCAAAAAAATGCATCCATCCATCATAAAAGTAATCCATAATATCCATATTTAAAACTTCCAGCGGACGACCGTCCGCATATTGCACAAGTCGACTAGCACCAAAAGAGTAACACGCTGAAGGAGTATCGTAATCTTAGACGCCTCTCGCAGTTCACAAACAACAAACTCAAGCTCCTCTTCTCTTAAATCCAAATCCTCCAACATTTCTCTTTAAAAAATTTAGTTTTAGATTTTGTGTTTCCGGTGTTTTATTTTGCTCTATCCTCCGTGCTTCCGTGTTCGTCATTGCATCATGCGCCGTGTCAGAGGTCACTCTTCCGCCGCAAATCAATGCGTATGGTTGTATGGAAGCTAGTTATTGTAGTAAATAAAGTTTTAAATATGGATATTTTTATTACAAAAACGCATCGCTTTACTTCAGAAGGCCTTTATTAACCCCCTGGAGCCATATGGATTACTTGGATGGATGCATTTTTTTATGCACCCCCTTCAATACCATTATAAAGCTTGGAAGAGCCAGGATATTTTTAGGGGTTCCAGTATGTAGCGCTGAAACTCTATTGTAATTGTTCAAATTTCCAAGGATCAGCATTCTCTCCTAAAAGTGATCGGTCAGATCAAACCGGAAGTCGTAGAGACTTGAAACTTTGAGGGCTGGTTGTACTCACACCGTCTACAACAGTGGTCTCAAACCGCCAGCCCGCCCTCCCCCTCCATCCGGCCCGCAACTGATCTCAAAAATAAAACATAATCCGACCCACAAAATTTTTATTATTATTATTCTCTAGTTCCTAACTGTTTAATATGCAAAGAAAAAGTCGCCGTTCTATGGGATCATTCACATATCGCGTGGCATAAGCGGCCGCGCCGCATTCTCCTTCTTTCCAATGCGCTTTCGCTCCAGTGGCGTCTGTCATTGCTACGCAACCATGAGCCGCGCTCTCAACCGCGTCGCTTCTATTATGAGCGCGCTTGCCTAAATTACAGCAAAAGCACTCGACTTTAAGTCACGAGCGCCGATTTAAACCACCGAAACGCGTCCGATGCAGCCATTAAACGTTACCGATGCTCAAACGGCATCTTGAACAAACGTGTCTCAGCTGTGTGAGCGCAAGCGCTGCAGGTGTCTGTCAAGAAACAGAAGAGTGTACACATGTATTCAGGGATTGTATTTGTTCAGTACAGTGTTGTTCAGTGCAAGATTTTAATGTTATTTAGGCTAACATAAAGTAAGGGAAAATACTTCCACTAAATGTTAAAAACTAACAATGAGAGATTTTTATTTTTTGGCAAAATAAAGTTGATGTATATAGCTCCAGTTTTTTGTTTATTTCTGACCCCTCCAGGAGTCCATGCCACAAGTGTTGGTTTTGTTCCTAAATTACTAATTTTTTTATTTTTTTATTCCATGCACCTTGTTGGATGTGAGAAGTTAATAGTATTAATAGTATTATATTAGTAGTATTATATTAGTATATTAGTAGTATTATATTAGTAATATTATATAATTATATTACACTCTGTAACAATGAGAGAGACACTGCTGTTTATATTTAGTATGGTAAATAAAATATTTATAGCATTGCTATATAAATATTTTAGTAGGCCTAATGAAATTTGAAGTAAATGAGAAACAATGCAAAGGAAAGTAAATGTTGCACTTTCTTGCGCTTGAATGTTAATATGGCCCTCCTATGAGGTGTCAATCACAGAAACGGCCCCCCGCCAATTTGAGTTTGAGACCCCTGGTCTACAACATCACCAAAACTCGCTCCGAACGGCCTGACGGGGCGCTACAGCAGTCAAAAGTGCAAAATCACCCATAACTCTTGAACCGTTAGGTGAAGGCTCAAGTGTCTAATTTTGTTGGAATATTTTGGGGTATTTTGGATTTTTTGAAAAACGTACTTTTGTCAACTCATTCTAGGTTTTGGCCCGATCGGAACCACACCATTGCAGAGAGATTCTCCAGAGTCTGATTGTCAATAATTATCAATAACAAAGTTGAAATTTCGATTCACGGACTCTAAGGGCCACCAAAACGTTAGTGGGCGGAGCCACTTTTACTAAAATGCCTATAACTCGTGAACAGAATGAGATATTTTCACCAAACTTGGCACACCTATGTAAGAGCTCATTCTGTGGTCGTGTGAAAAAGGACGCAGTGACTAGCCACTTGGTGGCGCTATAACATGGAAAAAAAATTAAAAATGGCTATAACTACACAACCCTAAGTCTGATTGCCTGAAAATTGGTGTCTTTGTGTCTTTATGCAAGGTGCCATGAATACCCTTGAAGACATTCACATTTTTTGGAAAATGCGGCTGGCGGCAGCCAATGAAGTTTGAGCAGCTATCAGACAAGGTTAACGGAGGCCGAAATTCAAAAGAAATTAGCCACTGGTGGGCGCCTTCGCGTTTTTCACATTTGTAAAGGATTGTGTATTTGCGTGATTTTTCGCACACACCCATAACTTTCATACCACATGGTAGAACTCCTCATTCTGAGCAACTTTGCCTGTAGGATCACCGCTGTCCATCGAATCATTCATAAAATATTGGAGATTATTTCAAAAAACAATTTTCGCATGGCCATTTTCCTGCCTGATTTGTGTAGAATGAAGTTGGGTGTGCACATGTGTCACATGATTCTAAAGAAGCATGGAAACTTTTATGGGCCATAACTGGTGCAGTTACAAAGGTGAAAAAAAGCTTTAAACACCATTGGCTCTAAATGGTCTTTTCCATCTATGATCTAAGAGATTACATGCTTGATAAATAAAACATAATACATGTATGCTTAAAGGCCTTAAAGCATTTGAACCCTGATAAATGCTGCTTGCAGCAATATTAAAATATATTTCTGATTGTGTTGGTCTGAAAGAAGATAGTCATATACACCTAGGATGGCTTGAAGGTGAGTAAATTGTGAGATCATTTTCATTTTGGGGTGAAGTATCTCTTTTAACTTTTGCAAAGCCAAGAAAGAATGTTTTGAAACCTGTTCAGAGAACATAACTTAATAGGAACTTTTTAGACCTGCACTGCATGCAGACGCATTTAAAAACACTGGCGTCGACACGTACGCGTCGCACAAATGCAAGGTTATGATGGGAAATCTGCTGGTGCTTCTGTTGACGGGTCGGTCTTCAGTGCAGGTTTGGCACGCTGTCAAACTCGTGGACAAGGACGCTTGCATGCATGCGGTTCAGCACATGTGCCTCCCTGCTGATGTGAACTATTTTCCTGCTTGCGAGTGTGTGTGTGTGTGTTGAAAAGGAAAACACACTGATGCCAATCCACCAGTATCTCTGATGACTTGCTAACTAGGGCAGCGATGCAATCTTAACCCTCACGTTGTGTTTCGATCATTTTGACCCACAGATTTTATTTTTCCTGAAAATGCTAGTTGCATTGGACCAAAACTTACTGACTTTGCTCACAACTTCCCAAATGTTTTTTTGGATAATTTTTGTATAACTTTTGGGTTTTTCCCTCTACCCTGTTAGGGACCAATCCCCTATTTTATCCCTTAGTTTTCCACATTATTATTATTTTTCTTCCTGAATGGGAGTCATTGGCAGCCCTATGAAAGTGAAATATGAGAAAATAATGAAATTTGGCACAATTATAGAGATAGTAATGAATAGTGATTTGACCAATTTTGGTGTCTCTAGCGCCACCACCAGTTCAAAAATGCACTTTTCTAAAGATTATGAATTTTGAACCCTTTGTTCTAGAAAAATGAAATTTAGTTCACCCGATTACATTCAACATCTTACATTAAGTCTCTGCGATTACAGTAGTGGCCGCTACTCCTCCTTCATAATTTGTCCAATTTTGATTAAAATTGAATCAGATGATCTTTAGACTGAACTGCACAGAAATTAATGAACAGATTTTTTTAATTCATCTTTGATTAAAAGGTAACAAGGGGCATTCAGGGGCAAACTTTGAACAATTGAAACAAAAATTGGTACTCTTCATAGGAATCATGATCTGCCAAATTTGAGAACAGCGCCTCCTACAGGTCATGAGATCTGAAAAATGGCTCTTTTTGCTCTAGCTTTTGAACAGTTTGTCAGAAATAAAAAACTAATGTTGTCCAATTTTGTCCAAAATTGGCTCAGATGATCTTTGGACAGAGCCGCACATAAATAACTGAATGGATTTTTGACATTTGCAACCGTACTCAAGATATTCGTCTCCGAATGTGACCTTGCTTGTGTTTGTTGTCTTATGCTAGTTAAACATAATATAAATATTGGATTCAATCTTTTTGTCAACTTTGTCATTTGGCCTGACCATCATTACAGATCATCTCCAACTCTACGTCTGCTTCATTTTCACGCTCATCGCACGTCTTCGGATGTGTCTACATGTATCACCTCGCCATTTCTTGTTGGTCGATGGCCAATCGTTGTCTCACCTCACCCCCTGTTCCTCTTCCTTTCTCCCAATGGCTTCATTATCACATGCAAAACAGACACAAAGACTCAAATCAACGTCTCACGCGGAGACAAACGCAGACTGAGACCCTTAACACCAGCGTATTCCTTTCTCTCTTCCTCACGGCGATGTATGAAAGCGAGTTACGGTTAGAGAACCTCCACTTTAATGCCGCTTGTGAAAGTCTTCATGCACCAAAGCTGTGGTTGTGCTGGCAGAAGCTCGACAATGGTAATTGTGCAGTAACGGGAGTCTTTGTCCTCCTTTAAACATCTTGTAACCGACTTGACAAAACGCCACCTGCTAAACAGCGAACGCCTTCGCCTTTTGTTTCCGCACTTCGCAGGCGTGTCAGGAGATACTGAGGCTCAGAAAACAATTATATCTCAATACTCTTCAGCCTGTGCGCTCTTAAAAATAAAGCTTCTTTAATGGAATCTTTATTTTTAAGAGTGTAGATAATATTCACTCTATATTTTTTGTCAGTTAAAGCAAATGTTATTTTAACCACACAACCATTGTCACCAAGAACTGTTAATTAAAATTTTTAAATGCAAAAAAATAATGAATTTAGATTAATTTTTAAATATGTTTATGTATTTGCAGTAATATAACAAAACATAGTAATTTAAGTATAAAACCTTTTGACTTCCGCAAACATTTTTTGGAATGATTGAATCAGAGTTGTGAATCGATTCAACAGAACTGATTCATGGAAGTGAATCAAACTGTAATGTTGTTATTGCCACTAAAGTTAAAATCTTATCATGTTTAATTGCCCAAAAAGCATTATTTTATTAATATTTAATATTTAATTGCCTGTCAAATTATCATAAATATATTCTGAATATACAGGAGTGTCTAGGACTCGTTTCAGTGTGACTGAAGCTCAGCTCTTTAAGAAACAGTGTTGATGTTCCAGTAACAAGATACTTTTACCAGCAAATAGTGCTGTGACAAAACACAACACAACACTGTATCCACACACACAGCTGAGAGGCGCGAGACGATCGTCAAACACGATCCTCAAGATGAGAATGTGTCTCATAGTGAGTTGAGAAGTCCAGATGTCATTTCAATGAAACGGTTCAAAAAAAGATTTAGATTCACAGTAACTCTAAATATTTCATTAAATTTAACACTATAAAAAAAACAACTTCACCCCCCCCCCAAAAAATATAAAATCAAAAATACGATACAAACAGCTGATCAAAGCTGAATTTTCAGCATCATTACTCCAGTCTTCAGTGTCACATGATCCTTCAGAAATCATTCTGATATGATGATTTGATGCTCAAGAAACATTTATGATTATTATCAGTGTTGTTGAAAACAATTCAGATTTTTATGGAAACTCTGATACCATTCAAACATTTGTGGTAAGATAAAAAACAGAAAAGAAAATAAATCAATACTTTAAGTCAGCAAGGATGCATTAAATTGATCAAAAGTGACAGTAAATACATGCATAATGTTACAAAAGATCATATTTAATAAATGTTTTAATAAATTCAAATAAATGCTGTTATTTTGAACTTTCTATCCATTAAAGAATCCTGAAAAATAAAATGTATGACAGTTTCCACAAAAATCTGAATTGTTTTCAACACTGATAATAATCATAAATGTTTCTTGAGCAGCAAATCATCATATCAGAATGATTTCTGAAGGATCATGTGACACTGAAGACTGGAGAAATGATGCTGAAAATTCAGCTTTGATCACAGGAATAAATTACATTAAAAAAATAAAAAAATAAAAAAATTATAAAATATAAACCTATACAGACATATAATAAAATACAGACACAGACACACACACACACACACACACACACACACACACACACACACACACACACACACACACACACACACACACACACACACACACACAAACACACACACACAATTGTATAAAACTCAATTGTAGCTAAAAATAACAGAAATACTAATAACAAATTCAGTTCAAGCTCTGCTTAATATAATCAGAGATATCAAAGTAAAACTTAGCAGATTTCACTGTTATGTTTTTACAGCTTCAAACACATTGAAAGCAGCTTCTCTCATGAGTGTGTTGCACACTTCGTTTTGTAGGCTAGGAGTGTTGCTGGGAATATTTCCAAATTGATTCCCATTTAGACATTTTAATCTATTAGCATCTCTTCCCTCTTTGTCTGGAAGATGTAATGTGCAAGAAGCTTGAGCCAGCAAAACGAACAATTTAACATAACGGTATCATCCGTTACGCGACGTGTGCCGTGACTTTTGACATTCGAGCGAATGCCAGTGAGGTGAAAACACACACACACACACACACACACACACACACACACACACACACACACACACACACACTGTGTTCAAAATCATCAGACTCCTGCAAAAGATCCAACAGAAGAGCAGAGGAGCTCTAGTAAACGGGCTGGTTTATTAAACCACTAGTGATGTGTTGAGACATGCACAGAATGAGAAATCTCTTATTTAAATGCTGCATTCTATTACTAATGATAAAGGGATGATTAATCAGACGACATTTGGCCTTTTTGAGATCATTTGTGTTAGTCAATACCTGGGACAGTGAACTCAAGCTGCAGTTCCTGCTCATATACACTGTAAAACATGATCCTTCCAAGTTGTAAACACAACATACATTATATGTTTTAAAAGAAAAAAACACTAGAGTGTGGCGCTCGCAACATCAAGGTCAAGGGTTTGAATCCCAGGGAAGCAAAAACTGATAAAATGTGTCTTGAAAAAGTCACTTTAAATAATGCATAAATGTAAACGTTAAATACTACTTCAGTTTTTCTACTTCTGCTTAATTCAATGTGTTACTTGCAGTTTTTTTGTAATTAATTGTGATATTTACTAGCAATTTCTGAGTGAAAATTGTTTCTACACCAATTTTTATAGTGCAATGAAAGGGTTTTCTTATGCATGAGGTGAACCAGAGTGCATTTACCCTGGTAAAATTAGTGTACCAGATGGTCTTGAGGGCTTTTAAAAAACGGTTATATAAAAAGAAATTGTAACATTGTAAAAAGATTTTTAAAGGCTGTAAATATAGATTATTGGATTTAAGATTTTACAATAAAATACTATTTCAGTTTTCTATGGAAGATTGTTTTCACCACTAAATAAAAAAATCTAAAAATTCTGACTTTTTTCAGAATTGCATATTATAAAGTCAGAATTGTGAGATATAGAGACTTTTTTGCAGTTCTGACTTTATAACCCTCAAAATTCTTTATAAAACTCACAATTCTGTGAAAAAAAGTCAGAATTGTGAGATAAAAAGTCGCAATTACCATTGTTTATTTCATAGCAGAAACAAGCTTCCATAGTTTTCTACTTCAAAATTTCACGTGCTTATGAAATTTAGCAGCTTAGATTACTTTACTAAATCCATTACTAAATACAAACGACATAAAATTACATAAAATTTGTGACTACTTTTTGATTACTTTTGATCCAACTGGTGTATAACATTGATTTGAATAGTATAATTTTTTACCATATTGATAAAAAAATAAAGACAAAGAAAAATTATTCAATTTTTTTGTTGTCAACAAAATGAAATGCATTAAATAGTATATTATGTCAGAGTTTCCCAAATTTATCAAAAGATTAATTCATTAAATCATAAAAAAGTTAAATTATAATATATATATATATATATATATATATATATATATAAACTATATAACTATTGTGTATAAACATACTGACTAGAAGTCAGTCTTTTGAGAAAGGAACATTTAAAAGAAGAATTAGGGAGAATCGATGAATTCTGGATAATTTACTGCCATTTTGTGAATATTTATTCAGGTAATCAACACAAAAAGTAACTTTAGTCTGAATATGATTATTTTAAAATGTAATATTACAAGTATTTCTTTTTTTGGAATCTGATTACGTAATCCAGTTTATATATATATATACACACACACTGGCCCCTGTGAAACCCCTAGCGGTCAACCACTAACTAATTACTAACTAATTCTACAGAAATCAAATATATTCCCTCAAATACTGTCACAAGATCCTCCTCGTTTGGAGCAGTGCCTGTGAAGAAAGGATTCTGGAGCTCGACATCCCTGAGTCTGATTAAAGCCAGAGCCCGAGCGCGTCTGCTGGACGCCACACAGAGCGAGAGGGCCGATCTCTCGCCGCGCAGGGCAGCAGCTGGACAAGGCCGATCCTGGCACTCGCAGGAAGGTCTGATGTCGAGCCCAGTGCTTTCGTCTCGCTCGCTCTTGCTCTGGGGAGATCTGATTTACCTCCTCTGAAAAATACGCACATCTGTTCACTCAGGCAGCTGGTGGGCGGGCCGAGCTAATTGCTGCCACCTGATTGGGCAGTTAGCGCATAAATTAGAGTCAAATTGGTTCTGCGGTAAAGGTCGCGTTAGGGGAGACAGAAGCAGAGGTTAGTTGAGGAAATCTGGAGCTGTTCCTGAACAGACAGCAGCTTCTCGTCTGTTTTTCTCACCTCGCGCGCTTCATCAGTCACGCTGACGGGAGGTTTGATGAATAAAGTGGTCGCTGAGAAAGACCTTGGGCAGCTTTGCTTCAAGAGGGCTTGTAAACGCAGCCATCATTATTCATTTCTGTATTTTTAACTTAACTTCACATCTTTAAAAAATGTTGCTGAGAATGTGGCAATTTATATCACTTGCCTTGGTCTTATTTATTGATGAAGTAGACGTGCAATAAATAATGTAATGAACACAAGAAATCACTTGTTACTCTGGGCCTTCGCCGCAGCTGAAGTGATGTAGCGGCACCGCGCTTCAGACCTCACAGGTATTTATATTTAAAACTTCTGTCAACGGCTGTGCTCTAAATCATCTGAAATGATGCTAACACCAAACACTAGCCAGCCATGACTCTTTTATGTGCATCTGAGTTTTGTCCTTATCTGTCATCTCATTGGTCTATAATCCTGTTCCACATGACTAAAGAGTGCATTAGTGAACACTTCTTCAGTTCTGGGACTTTTTTCCCCATTTATTTCTCATTCATAAAAGTCTTGATTAAAGCGTTAACCCAACCCAGCGACTGGGTTAAATGTTTGCCCAACGTGCTAGATAGTTTTATTTAACTCAACTTTTGTTTAAAAATGACTATATGGCTGGCTTAAAATGAACCCAAAATAGGTTGGAAATTAAAAATCAGACACATAATTACTAGAGGAAACAATAATAATCAAAAGGTGAACATTCATTAATAAGCAATTTTTAAAAATTGGGTTAAAACATCCCATTCGCTGGGTTAAAACATTACATTTGCTAGGTTAAAACATCCCATTCACTGGGTTAAAAACTGGGTTAAAAACATCCCATTCGCTGGGTTAGAACATCCTTTGCTCAGTTAAAATGTCCCATTCGCTGGGTTAAAACGTCCCATTCGCTGGGTTAAAACGTCCCATTCGCTGGGTTAAAAACATTACATTCACTGGGTTAAAACGTCCCATTTGCTGGGTTAAAATATCCCATTTGCTGGGTTAAAAACATTACATTCACTGGGTTGAAACGTCCCATTCGCTGGGTTAAAATATCCCATTTGCTGGGTTAAAAACATTACATTCGCTGGGTTAAAACGTCCCATTTGCTGGGTTAAAATATCCCATTTGCTGGGTTAAAAACATTACATTCACTGGGTTGAAACGTCCCATTCGCTGGGTTAAATTATCACATTCGTTGGGTTAAAAACATTACATTCACTGGGTTAAAACATCCCATTCGCTGGGTTAAAATATCCCATTTGCTGGGTTAAAAACATTACATTCACTGGGTTAAAATGTCCCATTCACTGGGTTGAAACGTCCCATTCACTGGGTTAAAATATCCCATTTGCTGGGTTAAAAACATTACATTCGCTGGGTTAAAATGTCCCATTTGCTGGGTTAAAATATCCCATTCGTTGGGTTAAAAACATTACATTCAATGGGTTAAAACATCCCATTCGCTGGGTTAAAATATCCCATTTGCTGGGTTAAAATATCCCATTTGCTGGGTTAAAAACATTACATTCGCTGGGTTAAAATATCCCATTTGCTGGGTTAAAATATCCCATTTGCTGGGTTAAAAACATTACATTCGCTGGGTTAAAACGTCCCATTTGCTGGGTTAAAATATCCCATTCGCTGGGTTAAAAACATTACATTCGCTGGGTTAAAACATCCCATTCGCTGGGTTAAAATATCCCATTTGCTGGGTTAAAATATCCCATTTGCTGGGTTAAAAACATTACATTCGCTGGGTTAAAATATCCCATTTGCTGGGTTAAAAACATTACATTCACTGGGTTGAAACGTCCCATTCACTGGGTTAAAATATCCCATTCGTTGGGTTAAAAACATTACATTCAATGGGTTAAAACATCCCATTCGCTGGGTTAAAATATCCCATTTGCTGGGTTAAAATGTCCCATTTGCTGGGTTAAAAACATTACATTCGCTGGGTTAAAACGTCCCATTTGCTGGGTTAAAATATCCCATTCGCTGGGTTAAATTATCACATTCGTTGGGTTAAAAACATTACATTCACTGGGTTAAAACATCCCATTCGCTGGGTTAAAAACATTACATTCACTGGGTTAAAACATCCCATTCGCTGGGTTAAAATATCCCAATTGCTGGGGTTAAAACAAACCATTCGCTTTGTTAAAAGTTTGTCCATTTTCAGCCGAACATGGGTTGTTTTTAACCCAGCATTTTTTAGAGTGTAGATTAACAACCTTGTAGCTTACACTAAGGGTGTCTTAAAAGGTTTACAAGTTAATGTTAAAAATAACTTTCCCTATGGAGAATTTTGAACAGTTTTTACTTCCGGAACTGACTGTTGCACTCAATATAGAGCACAACAGTGACCGTGATTCACTGCGTATGATGTAATCGAGTCTCTCAACACTCTCATAATAAAATTCCCACAATAAAAATAAAACTATCGATTTTAAGCCATTTATTATAAGAATAAAAATACTACAAACTTTGTATAAATACTTAAATATATTAGAAAAATATATTTAAATATCCTTTGTACAAATTTTATAATTTATTATATTAATAATAAATGGCTTTTTATTGTACATCATTGCAGCTGATTTGATTACGTCATCAACGATGCTTTATGAGTGGTTGGTTTATGAATGAATTTAAGTGACCGCGGTCACGATTGCGCTCTTACGCATCAGCTAATGGCTTTCAGAGTGGACAGATGAATTACTTGTCGCAGGAATCGTGTCGCGCCTGGTTAGGACACGGTTTAAGTGAGACAAATCCACATAAAGACTTAACTGCTGCGTCAATATGAAAACCACAGTGCAGGGCTTCCCCAATAATTCACTTTAATTGCAGGCTTCAGTCAACCGAGATCTGTTTATTCACTGCATTCATTAGCCTCAAGACACTGTCAATCAGACGACACATCATCATTAGTGAATAACACTAAAACCACAAAACACACCAGTCTAAGATCCAGCAAAACAGTGATGTCAATAAGGAATTACTGTTTTTTAATGAATGCATAATAATAACACACACAAAAACACATGCATATGCAAAATGACACCTCTTTAGTACAGCCTTAAATCATATCATCGTCATTACGCTTTCCTTAACCATCACGACCCCGCTATCAAATAACATTCAGCTTCCATCACCTGTCAATCAAAGCGTGCAGAACAGCATAGAAAGACAAACCCTTCTGATAGACTACTGTGAAGAAAACATGACTACGTTAAGCACTGCTCTTTAATAGGAACACAATATCCTCTTATCATATCAATCATCAAAGATTAGACATTAAATTCTGAAATAAAGGCAGCACTCAGGCTGGAGTCAGTAATACGATTGCTTTTATCATTAATATGATGGATTACACAAGTAAGCGGGTGGGGTTTGAACGGAGTGGGTGAGAAGAACCTCCTGCTGGTGCAACTTTTTTTTTTAAATACATGCAGCTTTGTAAATTGGATCCATTTATTAGGAGCGGATAAGACAGCATTCATTTCACAACGCACTAACACACCGTTCCACTGAGCACACTTATGACATGTGACGGGCCTCGCAAACCAGCTTAAAATACGTGCAGTTCGAAGACATTTTATATGCACAGTTGCATTGAGGGAACAAACATCAAGAGATGGATTTTACAGCCTTTCGACATGCGCTGCCATAAAAACGTAAAATATGCTTTAATAATCACTCAGTGCATGAGGTATGGATCTTTGATCCCTAAAAATGAGTCACATTAAAAAAATGAGATTATATTGGACAAATGTGGAGAAGAGAATAGAGACATTAATAAAGCAGACCCGTGCAAGCATAAAAGATTTGAGCCATATTTCTTCGCTCTGTCTGCAAGAGTGTGATACATGACTGCGATTTACTGTTGGGTCATTATGACATGATCACACTTACAGAAGGAGGTAATGGGATCATCAATAAGATGGCGGTTGCCTTATAAAAATGCCCCTAATAAACTGCACATGCCCAACCCCAAAAACCGGCCTTCGCCTCTGTTTCTGAGTGTGTGATTGTGTGTTTGGCTCCTCAGTGAATAAGTGTTTGACAAGCAGAGGAAAGCGTAGCCTTTTCAAGATATAAATGCTTTTAAGTCAAGTTGTCAGAAAGATGTTTTTTGTTTTGTTTTGTTTACATCAGATGACGAAACTTCATCATAAAATGTTTTATTTCAGGTCACCCATCAAAAAGCTGTTTTGCCAGTCTTCTCAAAAAGAATGGTGTTATTATCAGCAGCAGCGTGATTTTATTTCATTTCTAAACAGCTGCCGGAAACCGTTCTCCAGCATGATGCATGAAGGTGAAAATAAAATATATATAGAAGATATTCTTCACATCAGGCCACTGCAAAGCCAGTCAGATGAGTGCGCTCTAAAAAAAAAAAAAAAAAAAAAAATGCTGGGTTACTGGACAAAATGAACAAACCCGATCATTGGGTTCAATTTTTTAATTAAAATTTTAACCCATTGGCTGGGTTTGTGCATATCTGACCCAAATTTGGATTGAAACAACCCAGCATTTTCTCACACAGCCTGTTTATGAGAGACTTTATTATATATTATAAATGATTGTGCATAAGAATGTGATCAAAAAAATTACATTTTATATTGATGCTGTGCATCTGGCATCGATTTAAATTGCTTCCAAGAGAGATTCACATTGCTCTAACACACACACACACATGCACTTTACAGTACATGAACTCTGTGCAATAAAAATATGAATATTTAAAAACATCACACTCTTAAAAATAAAGATTCCAATTTCGCAGGATCATTTTTGGTTGTGTGATTATTGTTTGTTTTGAAGAACCTTTTGTGCAATGGACAGGTTATCATGCAATCATCGATGCAAATTGAGAAACTTTATTTTTAAGAGCTTAAGTGAACTACATCCTCAGAATATTAAAGTTATGATGAGATTTTTTTAATGATCTGACTGCATTTCAGCTGAAATCAGTAATTTTTCTGTTTTTTTTTTTTGTTTTGTTTTTTAAAGAAAAGCGCAAAAACAATACATTCACGATTCGCAAAGTATCACATTACGCTTCATCTCCAAGTTTGCATCACATCTGTCACATCTACAGATGCTTCACTCACAGAAACGAGCTTCATACCTTTCTCAGAATCCATTGGATGAGCAGCAGAACGCTCCAGCAGAGCAGCCTCATCTCGACCTCCAGGAGAACACTAGTCCCGTTGAGCAAACATATACCGGACACAAATCACCAACCAAAAACCATCCGAGGGGAAAGAGCTCGAGGCAGGTGCTTTAGCAGACTGTAACAATAAGCCAGCGCTCTCGGAGTTATTAAGGCGGCTCAGCTCTCGGAGTCCTTGTCATTAGTGAAGTGCACATCCATTCGCGGGTTTCGGGTGTTACGGAGGTGAAAAGTTGCTGTGGGAACGGTGGCAACTTCTGCTGTCAGCTGGCGTTCGCACCTAATGCCCTCATTACCGCGCCCGTTTGGTGTTTAAAAAAGAAACTGTGTTGCGTTCTCTCTCACTCGAAAGCGCACGCCCAGTGTAGATTTTGCGTCTTGTTCTTTTCGTTCTCTCTCTCTCTCTCTCTCGTGTGCGCGCGCGCTTAACAGCTGAACGTGTGAAACTCGATTCCAAAAGCCAACAGGTCAACCAACCTCCCGTGCGTCTTTTATCATAAGTGCGCGCGGGTGCCAAAAGTTGCATTCAGTAAAAAGTTTTCACGAGCTCAGAGTGTCACAGACGTGATTGTTCCAATTTGGCTGGAAAGCGATGTACAAAGAGCATGAAAGAGTTTACAGCATGTAACAAATCTTCCCGAAGGCGATTTTAATTTTGAATGGCTTTAAAGTGCATCTTGTCTCACAGCTGCTCGCGCTGTTAAAATATGTAACGCGCAATCTGTGCCGTGAGCGCGAGACGCGTTCCGTTCGGAATAAATATTAGGCTAGTTTTCTTTTTCTTATCAATATGACATCATTAAAAGCATCGCTTACGCATAAACACATAAAAACGCACATGGAGAGACTGAGAGGGAATCTGAAGTAGGGCGAGCTTTTTTTCTTTCTGCCATTTTTTTCCCCACCTGAATGCATGAAATATTGCAGGAAATAAAGCTGTGTATAGTAGCCTATAACGCAGACTAACAATTCAGAAACGCCTCAAAGTTCATGTCCATGCTGCACATCTGATAGATGCATATCATATGCAACCACTGAAGCCCATCATCGCCCCCTTGCGAATGACTGACGGACAACATCTGAGTGTCGACTTGCAATTAAAGGGTTAGTTCACCCAAAAATGAAAATTCTGTCATTAATTACTCACAATCATGTCGTTCCACGCCTTTGTTCATCTTCAGAACACAAGCTAAGATATTTTTGATGAAATCTGAGAGGTTTTTTTATCCTTTATTCAAAGCAATGGAATTCAAGGTCTAGAAAAGTAGTAAAAACATCGTTAATATAGTCAACGTGACGACAGTGGTTCAACCTTAATGTTATGAAGCGACGAGAATACTTTTTGTTCGCAAAAACAAAACAAAAATAACTTTATTCAACAAATTAATCTCTCCCTGTCATTCTGCTATGTTATTTACGTTGCGTGTTTACGTCTGAACGCTGGCCGGTTCTGGTCACGCGATCAGCACGACGCATGCGTGTGATGCTGAAGCAGGAGCCGGCCAATAATGAGCCAGCTTTCTGACTAGAACCTGCTGCAATGGAAATAGCGTAGCAGGGGAGACACTAATTTGTTGAATAAAGCTATTCTCATCGCTTCATAACATTAAGTTTGAATCACTGTCGTCACATGACTATTTTAACGATGTTTTTACTACTTTTCTGGACCTTGAATGTGGTCATTTCGTTGCTTTCAACTGAGGATAAAACTATCTTTCAGATCTTAATTTGTGTTCCAAAGATGAACGAAGGACTTACAAATGACATGAGGGTGAGTAATTAATGACAGAATTTTAATTTTTGTGTGAACTATCCCTTTAAATGACCGCACGACTATGCATAATTGTGAGATAAAATGATTGATGGAAGAACTGTGAAGAGATAGCCGACTAAAATATGCATTTAAGCAGAATGCAACCAACGCCTTGCCTCACTGACAAGATCAAGAACACCAAGAAGGTGAAAATCTTCCACACTTCCACAGTTTTAGCACATTTTCTAAGTAAATTGCCTTCATGGATACATATTTTTTGGAGCATCGAAATAAATGTTCCGTTGGTTTCGTTTCCATTGCGATCCAGCGGCTCGTGCAGTATTGAAGTTGGCAGGTGAATTTGGCGGGCTGCTAAAGCGCGCGCTTTCTATTTCTCAGAGAACTACGCCGCGCGCTTTTGCACAAATGAATGAACATGCCCGGGGAAAATGAGCGCAATTTTCTCATATATCCACTCATCTTTCCACTTCTGCTCTCTTCTTCTCTGCAAATCAACGCACTCATTCTGGAACGACATGATGAGAGAGTTCGCCTCTATCACACGGTCAGTAAAATATACGAACAGACAATTACTGAGGAGCAGAACATTTCTGACACAACCGATCATCATAACAATCCACGTCATCATGCAAAACAATCGCTCTATTGATTTTTTTATCTTTTAAATGTAGAGCCAGCAATAGAATAACTGTGAACAAAAGCAAACATACAGTTTTTAATCATTATTTTTATGCTCTTTGAATAGCATTGGCACTTTAAATCTAAAGGACCAGAACAACTCATTTTCTAATGTCAATAACAGTAGAAGGTCAAGTGTGTACAGAATCTCTACAGGTCAAGCTTTAAGATCCCAAAGTAAAGTTTAAGATAAGCCTTTAAACTTCCTGAAATTAGATTGTTCACCCATAGTTTAAAATAATCAATCCACCACCATTAACATACACTAACCCCAGCTAACAAAAATATGTTCTAAGAACATTTTGCTAATGTTCTCGTTAAATTTTCCCAAAATGTCAATTTTTAAAAATGTTTAAAACATTTTTTCTTAGTTGTGTGATCGTTAAAGGAACATTCAATTTTATCATTCTTCAAACGTTATGGGAACGTTTTGAAACTAGTAACATTTAAAAATGCAAGATGAACATCCAACTAAAATATAAAAAATGCTCCATTACGGAGCCCCGCATATGACATGAGGGGAAAAATATGTATATCGTGGAAGCGAATTAACAAATCGTTCCCGCGACTTACTAATACGTCAGCACATTTTACTAACTCGTCCCCATTTTTATTGGGAAATCGTGCAAATGATATAATAATTTGTTACCTCGTTTTACTAAATCGTGGCCATTTTGTAGCAGTAACAAACGAGGAACAAACGATGGAATAAACGAGGGAACAATTTATTATATTGAGCGTATGATTTAGTAAAACGAGGGAATAAAACGTGCTGATGTATTAATAAGTCATGGGAACGATTTGTTAAAACAAGGGAGCGAATTAGTAACATGGCCACGATTTACTAAAACGAGGGAACGAATTATTATATTATGCGCACAATATAATAATTCATTCCCTCTGTTTACTAAATCGTGCACACAATGTAATAATTTGTTCCCTTGTTTTACTAAATCGTGGCCATGTTGTACCAGTTCGCTCCCTCGTTTTGATTTGCGCATGAAAACAAGGAACAAATTGCGCACTATTTAGTAAAACGAGGGAACGAATTAGTAAAACGTGCTGACATATTAGTAAGTCCTGGGAACGACGGAACAATCGAGGGAACAAACGAGGAACAAACGATGGAATAAACAAGGGAACAATTTATTATATTGAGCGTATGATTTAGTAAAACGAGGGAATAAAACGTGCTGATGTATTAATAAGTCATGGGAACGATTTGTTAAAACAAGGGAGCGAATTAGTAACATGGCCACGATTTACTAAAACGAGGGAACAAATTATTATATTATGCGCACAATATAATAATTCATTCCCTCTGTTTACTAAATCGTGCACACAATGTAATAATTTGTTCCCTTGTTTTACTAAATCGTGGCCATGTTGTACCAGTTCGCTCCCTCGTTTTGATTTGCGCATGAAAACAAGGAACAAATTGCGCACTATTTAGTAAAACGAGGGAACGAATTAGTAAAACGTGCTGACATATTAGTAAGTCCTGGGAACGACGGAACAATCGAGGGAACAAACGAGGAACAAACGATGGAATAAACGAGGGAACAATTTATTATATTGAGCGTATGATTTAGTAAAACGAGGGAATAAAACGTGCTGATGTATTAATAAGTCATGGGAACGATTTGTTAAAACGAGGGAGCGAATTAGTAACATGGCCACGATTTACTAAAACGAGGGAACGAATTATTATATTATGCGCACAATATAATAATTCATTCCCTCTGTTTACTAAATCGTGCACACAATGTAATAATTTGTTCCCTTGTTTTACTAAATCGTGGCCATGTTGTACCAGTTCGCTCCCTCGTTTTGATTTGCGCATGAAAACAAGGAACAAATTGCGCACTATTTAGTAAAACGAGGGAACGAATTAGTAAAACGTGCTGACATATTAGTAAGTCCTGGGAACGATGGAACAATCGAGGGAACAAACGAGGAACAAACGATGGAATAAACAAGGGAACAATTTATTATATTGAGCGTATGATTTAGTAAAACGAGGGAATAAAACGTGCTGATGTATTAATAAGTCATGGGAACGATTTGTTAAAACGAGGGAGCGAATTAGTGACATGGCCACGATTTACTAAAACGAGGGAACGAATTATTATATTATGCGCACAATATAATAATTCATTCCCTCTGTTTACTAAATCGTGCACACAATGTAATAATTTGTTCCCTTGTTTTACTAAATCGTGGCCATGTTGTACCAGTTCGCTCCCTCGTTTTGATTTGCGCATGAAAACAAGGAACAAATTGCGCACTATTTAGTAAAACGAGGGAACGAATTAGTAAATCGTGCTGACATATTAGTAAGTCCTGGGAACGATGGAACAATCGAGGGAACAAACGAGGAACAAACGATGGAATAGACAAGGGAACAATTTATTATATTGAGCGTATGATTTAGTAAAACGAGGGAATAAAACGTGCTGATGTATTAATAAGTCATGGGAACGATTTGTTAAAATGAGGGAGCGAATTAGTAACATGGCCACGATTTACTAAAACGAGGGAACGAATTATTATATTATGCGCACAATATAATAATTCATTCCCTCTGTTTACTAAATCGTGCACACAATGTAATAATTTGTTCCCTTGTTTTACTAAATCGTGGCCATGTTGTACCAGTTCGCTCCCTCGTTTTGATTTGCGCATGAAAACAAGGAACAAATTGCGTACTATTTAGTAAAACGAGGGAACGAATTAGTAAAACGTGCTGACATATTAGTAAGTCCTGGGAACGATGGAACAATCGAGGGAACAAACGAGGAACAAACGATGGAACAAACGAGGGAACAATTTATTATATTGAGCGTATGATTTAGTAAAACGAGGGAATGAATTAATAAAACGTGCTGATGTATTAATAATTCATGGGAACGATTTGTTAAAACGAGGGAGCGAATTAGTAACATGGCCACGATTTACTAAAACGAGGGAACGAATTATTATATTATGCGCACAATATAATAATTCATTCCCTCTGTTTACTAAATCGTGCACACAATGTAATAATTTGTTCCCTTGTTTTACTAAATTGTGGCCATGTTGTACCAGTTCGCTCCCTCGTTTTGATTTGCGCATGAAAACAAGGAACAAATTGCGCACTATTTAGTAAAACGAGGGAACGAATTAGTAAAACGTGCTGACATATTAGTAAGTCCTGGGAACGATGGAACAATCGAGGGAACAAACGAGGAACAAACGATGGAATAAACAAGGGAACAATTTATTATATTGAGCGTATGATTTAGTAAAACGAGGGAATAAAACGTGCTGATGTATTAATAAGTCATGGGAACGATTTGTTAAAAAGAGGGAGCGAATTAGTAACATGGCCACGATTTACTAAAACGAGGGAACAAATTATTATATTATGCGCACAATATAATAATTCATTCCCTCTGTTTACTAAATCGTGCACACAATGTAATAATTTGTTCCCTTGTTTTACTAAATCGTGGCCATGTTGTACCAGTTTGCTCCCTCGTTTTGATTTGAGCATGAAAACAAGGAACAAATTGCGCACTATTTAGTAAAACGAGGGAACGAATTAGTAAATCGTGCTGACATATTAGTAAGTCCTGGGAACGATGGAACAATCGAGGGTACAAACGAGGAACAAACGATGGAATAAACAAGGGAACAATTTATTATATTGAGCGTATGAATTAGTAAAACGAGGGAATAAAACGTGCTGATGTATTAATAAGTCATGGGAACGATTTGTTAAAACGAGGGAGCGAATTAGTAACATGGCCACGATTTACTAAAACGAGGGAACGAATTATATTGTGTGCACGATTAAACAAAAGAAAACGAATTAGTAAAACATGCTGATGTATTAGTAAGTCGTGGGAACGATTTGTTAAAATGAGGGAGTAAATTAGTACAACAAGGCCACGATTTACTAAAACGAGGGAGGGTATTATTATATTATGCGCTCAATATAATAATTCATTCCCTCTTTTTACTAAATCGTGCACACAATGTAATAATTTGTTCCCAACAATTTATATAGCGCGCACGATTAAGGAAAATGAGGGAACGAATTAGTATATCATGGCGACAATTTACTAAAACAAGAGAACGAGTTCTTCATTCGTGGCCACGATATATATATTCTCGTCTGCATTTCATGTGCAGGGCTCTGTACTAAATAACGTTTTTGTGCTAATGTTTAGAGAACATTACTAAAGACCAGATAACTTTCTATTTACATTACTTGAAGAACGAGAGAACCTTGCCAGAACGTTCTGAGAACATTCCCTGTTAGCTGGAACAGCTTTAAAATATTATAGATATAAATAAATAATAATGTGTCAAGCAAAAAAAAAGTTCATTTAATTGAATAACTGAACATCCATGCATGTATTGACTTATTTACAGTTAGTGCAGAGCTGAAGGTGCTTAGATTCTGTCGTCTGTTAATAGAAAATTACACTCTGGTAAAGATTCTTTGTTTAGACTTCCACTGTCGCCAGCAGAGAGAAAGCAACAAACAGTAAATCACAATGACAAAGCTAAATTGCTAATTACATCAGCACAATTTAAGAACAGAACAAGCCAGATTCACTTTAGAAGAACACAAATCAGAGAGTGTGTCCTTAAAATCTATAGTCCACCTGTCAAATAACCGAGATTGCTAGGTTTTTCATATATATCTTGCTGAGAACTGTGCAAAATTTTGGTTTGCAGTTGTCGTACCTAGAGAAAGAAACACACCTGAAATTTTGAACGATGTAAATGAATTTTTAAAGGCGAATCCTTGATAAACATTAATGTTCTTTATACCTGAAGTGAAATAAAATGAATGGTTTTGTGATTCTGCACACCGGCTCAGTTTTGATGAGAAACTTACATTAGCATTTTGCTGACCTTTAACTTATGATAATATAAACTATCAGCATTATCGATTAGGAAAGAAAACAACACTGCAAGTTGTTGGGTACTTCATTTCATTTGTTTGTAGAATAAAAATTGTTTAATATTAAAGGGCCTTCCTGTTTACACTTTCCTCCGGGCTGTTATTGGACAAACGGTGAGTTTAGAGTCACATAATCAAGTTCCAGCAAGAATTTTCTTGTGTTTCATCTTTTAAAAACATTTCCCAGGTGAAGATATATATATATATATTTAAAGATATAAAAGAAATATGAGACAGACTACAAACAAAAGGCTCCACTTACACCTGCTATTAACATCCAAAAGTTTCATGAACGATGTATAAATGGGTCATTGATGAAATAATTTTTTTATTATTACAGTTTTAGTATTTTAGTCCATCAAGTAAAACTAAATGAAGACAATAAATGTTAAATGTTTCACACATATATATATATAAATATAAATATATATATATATATATATATATAAATATATATAGGTCATTGACGAATAAGGTTTTTAAAAGTGAAAGAAAAAAAACATAATGCCGATATAATTAATTTTGAAGTGTTTTATAATCAATTAACACTGTTTTTGTTTAACCAAAATTTCGGTTTTACCGAATGACGATATTTTCAAACAGTGCTAAATGGGCTGATATATAGGATAAAAGGACAATCAAACATTTTATATTTAGTATTTTCCATGTTTTATAGCGGTTGCACCGAATGACCTGATGTTTCGGGACATGCGTATGAACAAGAGAAAACATGAGTTTTTCATATAGTTAAGAGAGAGTTACTTAATTTATTTCACGACCATGTGGTCCTTTGCTTGGTGTCTGAATGATGTCACATCCTGTCACATGATACTGACCACATGACTTGATCCAAAATGTTACTCCGAATGACATCAGTGAAATTCATTTTCTGGACATTTTTTCTCGTAACAAAGCAACGACTTCTACACATAATTTTAATATCATTTTGCACTATGTTGATATATGATGTTATAAAATCATGCCAGAATAAAAAATATATACATTTATTACATTTTAAGATATTTTAATCACAAATGAAATGGCTGTATTTGACGGTTAAACCGAATGACATTTTGACACTTCAAAATCGTTAAAATACCTTTATATGTAGCAAAAGATATTCTGATTCAAGATTACACAGAACATGACTTTTAATAATTTAGAAAAATGTCAGTTTGACTTTGCCCCTTAAATGCAACTGTAAAGAAAACAACTTTCTGACTGAAAAATCTGGAAAAGCCCAAACACATACATGCACAAGATTTCACGTATATATTCTGCACGTATGTGTTTGCTAGAATGTGTGTCTCCAGGCTCAGCGGCATTCCCATGATGAGGTGACACCGGCCACACATCTCTAACGAGAGCTTTTGTTTGTGTAAAACCCTCATTTCCCCCGCTGGCCATGTGTGTTTCTTGTGTGTATTCATCCTGCTACGGCCGACTAATATGATTGGGAAGCCTGTCATATAGTTGTGTTTTGTTCAGATGGATTCAGCGGTGTGCAGTACTGCAGGTCTGGGATGTTTAGAGGAATTATGATTATATCTTTGTCATTTTAATGCAATTCAGGCCGATATCTCACTGGCTGAGAGACAGACATGTAATGGGTGTCAGGTAGAAGTAGAGGAATGAGATTATATTATATCGCGCTGACAGGAGAGAGAAGTGATTTCTGCACATTTTTTTCTCATTAATCGGTGATACTTCCATGTGTTTCAGAGCGAATCTTCAAGAAGAGCTTCACATAATGGAGACCTCATGGATCCTTGGGCAATCATTATGATATATATGAATTATATGTGTGTGTTTGTGTGTGTGGAAAAAAAAAAAAAAATTATATATATATACACACACCATGTTCCATTATATCATGTGGTATATTGTTTATAAAATTACTAAAAATGTATATAATATTTTATATATATATATTGTGTATAATAAAAACTTATATATATATATATATGATTAAATTATATAATTATAATTAAATACTTAAATACATTCATATAAATGATAATAACAGTAACATATTAAATACCATATATAATTAAAATAATATATTTAAAGATTTTGCCCAACTACTCTTTTGTTTTAATAATATACATATATTTTATAACATATTTATAAAATATTACTTATATTACTTTAATTCATCAAGAAACTGATCAAAAGTGACAGTGAAGACTTTTATAATGTTACAAAAGATTCTATTTCAAATAAAAGCTGTTCTTTTGAACATTCTATTCATCAAAATCCTGAAAAATAAAATGTATGACGGTTTCCATAAAAATATGAACTGTTTTCAAGATTGATAATAATCATAAATGTTTCTTGAGCATCAAATCATCATATCAGAATGATTTCTGAAGGATCATGTGACACTGAAGACTGGAGTAATGATGCTGAAAATTCAGCTTTGATCACAGGATATAAATTACACTTTACTATATATTCACATAGAAACCAACTGATTTACACTGGAATAATATTTTCACTATTTTTACTTCATTTTTGACTAAATAAATTCAGCTTTATCAAGAATAAATTATATTTTACTATATATTCACATAGAAAACAGATATTTTAAATTACAAAAATATTTCACAATTTTTACTGTATTTTTGATCAAATAAATGCAGCTTTGGTGAGCAGAAGAGACTCTTTAAAAATATTAAACCATCTTACTGACCCCAAACATAGGCCTATATCATTCTAACACACAATGATGATGTTTGGAATAATAATAAAAAAATGTATTATTATTTTACACTTATTTAACAAAGCATATCATTTAAGAACATTTGGGGGTTGTATTTTTGAAGAAAGGTGAACAATTAGAAACCTGAAAATTCAGCTTTGATCACAGGAATAAATTACACTTTACTATATATTCACATAGAAAACAGCTGTTTTACATTATAATAATATTTCACAATTTTTACTGTATTTTTGATCATATAAATATAAAAAAGACTTCTTTCAAAAACAGTCAAAAAACCTTTACAAACCCCAATCTTTTGACTGCAAGTTTCATTGAATTATATGATTAAAATGATTTCCATCAGTGACCTCAGATGAGTGCGTGTCATGGGGTTTTTGACCGAGCCTCTGTTGTGCCTCTGCTGGATTTATAGCACAGTATTTTTAAGTAACTATAGTTATAAATGACCAAAAATAATCTGGCAGCTCAGCGGTACGCTGGCCTGTCAGACCTCCACTTCTCCCCATCTGTCTTGGCTTCCCCCCCACCTCATTAGGATTCATATCCCAGAAAGGTGACTCTTCCAGCGGGCACGGTGACAGCCGGGTCCCCCTCCCCTTCCCTGGTTCAGCTGCCTGCAGGCAGAAACAGTGACAGGTAGCAGCGAGCTCTCTGGGGGGCGAGAGAGAGAGAGAGTCGACATCAGCGATGAGCAGGATCATCAAGTCAAAGATGCTCCCTACAGATAGCAGGCGTGCTGAGATTTCCACCAGAGACCGTCTCCGCCACGAATCACCATCATCTCGCACTCGCTTCCACCGAATCTCAGTCGGACACTTGACTTGTGCTCCTCACACCGCCGTCTCATCGCTGGACTCCACACGGGGGCAAAAAACACAGTTTTACAACCACAACCATAAAAACCCACAGAATAGAGGTTGGGCAGAACACACACACACACACACACACACACAGAGGAGTCCTGGAGTCTCTACACTGATTGTAACCTTTGTAAAAGTTTAATGCAGCGGGCGCTGGAGTATTCTGGTTTTCTCCAGGGTAGAAAGCACTAGTCCTCCCTCGGTGGACGTTAGTCATGTTAGACACATCATGTGATCTGACACTAATGAACTGGAGGCCGTGAGGTGTTCACCTTCTTTCACAACATGGAAGCTTTTTTTGTGAATGTGAACTATATATTTTGTAGACGGTCTGCTAAATATCTGCTAACACTTTTTTGTGATGCTCCACAACACTCTACTGACTACTTATTTAACGAACCAGAACAATCTACTGATACTCTAATGAGACTTAGTTGACATGTAAAGTGAACAATCAAAATAAAGGGTTACACTTTATTTTAAGGTGTTTTTGTTACACTGTAATTACACATTTAAGTACTGAGTACACTAAAAAATGCCCAAGTTGGGTTGAAAATGGACAAACCTAGTGATTTTGGGATAAATGTTTGTCCAACGTGCTGGGTGGTTTTATTTAACCCAACTAACAACCCATTCGTTGGGTTAAAACAACCCAATTGCTGGGTTAAAACATCCCATTCGTTGGGTTAAAACATCTCCTTCGTTGGGTTAAAACAACCCATTCGTTGGGTTAAAACAACCCATTCGTTGGGTTAAAGCATCCCATTCGTTGGGTTAAAACAACCCATTCGCTGGGTTAAAACAACCCATTCGTTGGGTTAAAGCATCCCATTCATTGGGTTAAAACAACCCATTCGCTGGGTTAAAACAACCCATTCGCTGGGTTAAAGCATCCCATTCGCTGGGTTAAAGCATCCCATTCGCTGGGTTAAAGCATCCCATTCGCTGGGTTAAAACAACCCATTCGCTGGGTTAAAACAACCCATTCGCTGGGTTAAAACAACCCATTCATTGGGTTAAAGCATCCCATTCATTGGGTTAAAACAACCCATCCGCTGGGTTAAAGCATCCCATTCGCTGGGTTAAAACAACCCATTCGCTGGGTTAAAGCATCCCATTCGCTGGGTTAAAGCATCCCATTCGCTGGGTTAAAACAACCCATTCGCTGGGTTAAAACAACCCATTCGCTGGGTTAAAGCATCCCATTCGCTGGGTTAAAACAACCCATTCGCTGGGTTAAAGCATCCCATTCGCTGGGTTAAAACAACCCATTCGCTGGGCTAAAACAACCCATTCGCTGGGTTAAAACAACCCATTCGCTGGGTTAAAACGACCCATTCGCTGGGTTAAAGCATCCCATTCGCTGGGTTAAAACAACCCATTCGCTGGGTTAAAACAACCCATTCGCTGGCTTAAAGCATCCCATTCGCTGGGTTAAAACAACCCATTCGCTGGGTTAAAGCATCCCATTCGCTGGGTTAAAGCATCCCATTCGCTGGGTTAAAACAACCCATTCGCTGGGTTAAAACAACCCATTCGCTGGGTTAAAACAACCCATTCGTTGGGTTAAAACAACCCATTCGCTGGGTTAAAACAACCCATTCATTGGGTTAAAGCATCCCATTCATTGGGTTAAAACAACCCATTCGCTGGGTTAAAGCAACCCATTCGCTGGGTTAAAACAACCCATTCGCTGGGTTAAAGCATCCCATTCGCTGGGTTAAAGCATCCCATTAAGTGGGTTAAAACAACCCATTCGCTGAGTTAAAGCAACCCATTCACTGGGTTAAAGCATCCCATTCGCTGGGTTAAAACAACCCATTCGCTGGGTTAAAGTATCCCATTCGCTGGGTTAAAACAACCCATTCGCTGGGTTAAAGTATCCCATTCGCTGGGTTAAAACAACCCATTCGCTGGGTTAAAGCATCCCATTCGCTGGGTTAAAACAACCCATTCGTTGGGTTAAAACAACCCATTCGTTGGGTTAAAACAACCCATTCCCTGGGTTAAAGCATCCCATTCGCTGGCTTAAAGCATCCCATTCGCTGGGTTAAAGCATCCCATTTGCTGGGTTAAAACAACTTATTCATTGGGTTAAAACAACCCATTCGTTGGGTTAAAGTATCCCATTCGTTGGGTTAAAGCATCCCATTCGCTGGGTTAAAGCATCCCATTCGCTGGGTTAAAACAACCCATTCGCTGGGTTAAAGCATCCCATTCGCTGGGTTAAAGTATCCCATTCGCTGGGTTAAAACAACCCATTCGCTGGGTTAAACAACCCATTCGCTGAGTTAAAGCAACCCATTCACTGGGTTAAAGCATCCCATTCGCTGGGTTAAAACAACCCATTCGCTGGGTTAAAGTATCCCATTCGCTGGGTTAAAACAACCCATTCGCTGGGTTAAAGTATCCCATTCGCTGGGTTAAAACAACCCATTCGCTGGGTTAAAGCATCCCATTCGCTGGGTTAAAACAACCCATTCGTTGGGTTAAAACAACCCATTCGTTGGGTTAAAACAACCCATTCGCTGGGTTAAAGCATCCCATTCGCTGGCTTAAAGCATCCCATTCGCTGGGTTAAAGCATCCCATTCGCTGGGTTAAAGCAACCCATTCGCTGGGTTAAAACAACCCATTCGCTGGGTTAAAGCATCCCATTCGCTGGCTTAAAGCATCCCATTCGCTGGGTTAAAACAACCCATTCGCTGGGTTAAAGTATCCCATTCGCTGGGTTAAAACAACCCATTCGTTGGGTTAAAACAACCAACAACCCATTCGCTGGGTTAAAGCATCCCATTTGCTGGGTTAAAACAACCTATTCATTGGGTTAAAACAACCCATTCGTTGGGTTAAAGCATCCCATTCGTTGGGTTAAAGCATCCCATTCGTTGGGTTAAAACAACCCATTCGCTGGGTTAAAGCATCCCATTCATTGGGTTAAAACAACCCATTCGCTGAGTTAAAGCATCCCATTCGCTGGGTTAAAACAACCCATTCGCTGGGTTAAAGCATCCCATTCGCTGGGTTAAAGTATCCCATTCACTGGGTTAAAACAACCCATTCGCTGGGTTAAAGCATCCCATTCGCTGGGTTAAAGTATCCCATTCACTGGGTTAAAACAACCCATTCGCTGGGTTAAAGCAACCCATTCGCTGGGTTAAAGCATCCCATTCGCTGGGTTAAAACAACCCATTCGTTGGGTTAAAGCATCCCATTCGCTGGCTTAAAGCATCCCATTAAGTGGGTTAAAACAACCCATTCGCTGAGTTAAAGCAACCCATTCACTGGGTTAAAGCATCCCATTTGCTGGGTTAAAGTATCCCATTCGCTGGGTTAAAACAACCCATTCGTTGGGTTAAAACAACCAACAACCCATTCGCTGGGTTAAAGCATCCCATTTGCTGGGTTAAAACAACCTATTCATTGGGTTAAAGTATCCCATTCGCTGGGTTAAAACAACCCATTCGCTGGGTTAAAGCATCCCATTCGCTGGGTTAAAACAACCCTTTCGTTGGGTTAAAACGACCCATTCGCTGGGTTAAAACAACCCATTTGCTGGGTTAAAGCATCCCATTCGCTGGCTTAAAGCATCCCATTCGCTGGGTTAAAACAACCCATTCGCTGGGTTAAAGTATCCCATTCGCTGGGTTAAAACAACCCATTCGTTGGGTTAAAACAACCAACAACCCATTCGCTGGGTTAAAGCATCCCATTTGCTGGGTTAAAACAACCTATTCATTGGGTTAAAACAACCCATTCGTTGGGTTAAAGCATCCCATTCGTTGGGTTAAAGCATCCCATTCGCTGGGTTAAAACAACCCATTCGCTGGGTTAAAACGACCCATTCGCTGGGTTAAAACGACCCATTCGCTGGGTTAAAACGACCCATTCGCTGGGTTAAAACAACCCATTCACTGGGTTAAAGCATCCCATTCGTTAGGTTAAAGCATCCCATTCGTTGGGTTAAAACAACCCATTGGCTGGGTTAAAACAACCCAGTCGTTGGGTTAAAACAACCCATTCGTTGGGTTAAAACAACCAATTCGCTGGGTTAAAACAACCTATTGGCTGGGTTAAAACAACCCATTCGTTGGGTTAAAACAACCCATTCGCTGGGTTAAAGCATCCCATTCGCTGGCTTAAAGCATCCCATTCGCTGGGTTAAAGCATCCCATTCGCTGGGTTAAAGCAACCCATTCGCTGGGTTAAAACAACCCATTCGCTGGGTTAAAGCATCCCATTCGCTGGCTTAAAGCATCCCATTCGCTGGGTTAAAACAACCCATTCGCTGGGTTAAAGTATCCCATTCGCTGGGTTAAAACAACCCATTCGTTGGGTTAAAACAACCAACAACCCATTCGCTGGGTTAAAGCATCCCATTTGCTGGGTTAAAGCAACCTATTCATTGGGTTAAAACAACCCATTCGTTGGGTTAAAGCATCCCATTCGTTGGGTTAAAGCATCCCATTCGCTGGGTTAAAACAACCCATTCGCTGGGTTAAAACGACCCATTCGCTGGGTTAAAACGACCCATTCGCTGGGTTAAAACAACCCATTCGTTGGGTTAAAACAACCCATTCACTGGGTTAAAGCATCCCATTCGTTAGGTTAAAGCATCCCATTCGTTGGGTTAAAACAACCCATTGGCTGGGTTAAAACAACCCAGTCGTTGGGTTAAAACAACCCATTCGTTGGGTTAAAAGAACCAATTCGCTGGGTTAAAGCATCCCAACTGAATTTTTCTGTTAATGTATTTTAAAGCATTCTTTTTTTGTAGTATAGAACAGAAAAATTAATTTTATGAAATAATTCATCTAATTTCAGACTGTAACAAGAGCACGAGGAATAGATTCTCATCACACCATGAGGAAGTTAATGGATCTTTCTGGAGCCATGATCAACGCTCGCCATCGTCTGCTGTGGGTCGTCTGACCCGTTGAGAGCGGGTGAAGGGCTTTGAGAGGTGCATTATGGGACACATATGTGTGTAGGGACAGACACTGCTTAGTCATCAAGCGAGCAGTCTTAATAACGGAGCTCACGCAGGCCGGCCGTCCTCGACTCTCACACCCGTGTGATTAGTGAGAACAACCCCGCCGAGCTCGGCTGACCAGCCGCTCATTATTCACAGAGAAACCGAGGTTCACTGCCATTCCTGCATGAGGAGACACACAACTGATGAGCTACACGGGAGATTAGAGTTCATTATTCTCCGTTCATTCCCATCAGCGGCGTCCGGATGTGGTAACGAACGGCCGCCGGGTCTCTTCCGCCTCCATCAGTGACACCTCAACACACATGAAGTTTACAAAGTCTCCGTTTGGATTAACAGCTAAACTAACAACACGAAACAAGTGTCCACATGAGAGGACAACAGAAAGCACTAACTGCACAGAATATGTTTTTTGTGATTTTCACACCCTGAGAGGAGCTGGAGACATCAGCTGGCAGGAGCAATTAAAATGTGAAACTGTGGAGAGACTTGTTAATTACATCGACTTCATGTTGTAGAGGGAAGATAGAAAGACCACAGTGTTTTTTTTTCCTGAAAACATGTTAAAAATCCTTGGATTCTGTTTATTTAACATCTGCACATATAAAGCCTAAACAAAGAAAAAACGCAAATGAGGTCTTTTAAATCTAAACTCTTCAATGATTTCAACTAGATAGAAATGACATTAAAGGGGACATATCATGAAAATCTGACTTTTTCAGTTTTTAAGTGCTATAATTGGGCAAGAAAGCGTGAAAAAGGACAACCCAGTAACTTTGCAGCTCATTTGCATTTAAAGGGACACACACAAAAACGGTGTGTTTTTGTTCACACCCAAATAGAGGCAAATTTGACAAGCTATAATAAATGATCTGTGGGGTATTTTGAGCTGAAACTTCACAGACACATTCTGGAGACACCAGAGACTGATATTACATCTTGTGAAAGAGGCATAATAGGTCCACTTTAAATGGATGGCAAATATACTAATAAAAATTGTTCAGCACAAAACTGAAATTTCATTAAATATGTAATGTATTGAAACAAGTTAAACTTGGGACTGTTCCTCAGAAAATGAAATGATGTAAAAGTAAGTTTTCTTGGTATCTGTTTACTTGATTTGTGTTCTATATAGACTGAGTCACTAAAAATTAAGTCTCTTCTGCTCACCAAAGCTGCATTTATTTGATCAAAATTACAGTAAAAATTGTAAAATATTTTTAAAATTTTAAACAGCTGTTTTCTATGTGAATATATAGTAAAGTGTAATTTATTCCTGTGATCAAAGCTGAATTTTCAGCATCATTACTCCAGTCTTCAGTGTCACATGATCCTTCAGAAATCATTCTGATATGATGATTTGCTGCTCAAGAAACATTTATGATTATTATCAATGTTGAAAACAGTAATCAAAACTTGATGAATAAAATGTATTTACTAATGTTACCGATCCCAAATATTAGAATAGATATGCAAGTTGTGAATCAATTCAGAAAGACATTAACTAGTAGTAAGCAGGAGTACTAGTGATGCTTGACTTGGCAAACAGCACTAATTAGTCCAGATGTGACATACGTGTTCTTTATTAAACTTGATTAGTTAAAACTGTGCTGAGCTTCATCATCATCTCTGTGTGACTGAAAACACGAGTAGAGCTGAACCCATGAGATCGTCTGTGTGTGTGTGTGTGTGTGTGTGTGTGTGTGTGTGTGTGTGTGTGTGTGTGTGTGTGTGTGTGTGTGTGTGTGTGTGTGTGTGTGTGTGTGTGTGTGTGTGTGTGTACACAGTATGAATGATGATGAAGTGTGTGAGGGCTTTTATAATAATCAGAGGTGAAGGCAGGAGGAGTAGCTTTAACCGAAATGTTTCCTAACGAGCTCCCCGGCTGTTTGACACTCACACCGGCCACACCGTCCCGCTGCTCATTAACACACACACACACACACACATACATATGTGAACATATTATAGTTAACACATTCTGTCTTATCTCTTAACTAGCACACATACACTCCCTTTAATGTTACTTGTGTTCTAATCACACACACACAAGCTGATGTAAAGTCTCTTCTGTATTCACGTTCACATGTTGTCTCACTCTCTGCTGGAGCGTCTCATAAAGCAGACAGTGGGTTTGACGATACCGGACTGGATTTTCAAGCCTAAATATTTAACAAGCTTCTGTTCCGTCTGTTCGACTGTCTGAACTACAGCGCAGAGGCAGGACGTCCGGGATGCTGTTCCTCCTCCCATGTAATTAGACATCAGACGACAGGTCTTCAGCAACACGTGGGTCACCTGTGGGCGACAAATACGCCGCTCAGGAGACTCGTGCAGAACTGCAGCTTAGATAGCAACGTGAGATCATGGGTTCGATTCTCAGTGAATGCATGTGTAGCTTCATGTAATGAAAGTCACTTTGGATAAAGCATTTGCTAAATATATAAATGTAAATGTAAATTCAGATGGTTTGACCTTTGTTAATCAATATTTTTGTTACTTTCAATACTTTTAATGTTACAAAAGATTCTATTTCAAATAAATGCTGTTCTTTTGAACGTTCTATTCAACATTGATAATAATCAGAAATGTTTCTTGAGCAGCAAATCATCATATCAGAATGATTTCTGAAGGATCATGTGACACTGAAGACTGGAGTAATGATGCTGAAAATTCAGCTTTGATCACAGGAATAAATTACACTTTACTATATATTCACATAGAAAACAGCTGATTTACATTGTAAAAATATTTTTACTGTATTTTTGATCAAATAATTTTAAATGTCTATTGTTTTTATATATTTTTTTATTATTACAGTTTTAGGTATTTTAGTCCATCAAGTAAAACTAAATGAAGACTATAAATGTTTTTAGTTTATTTATTTTATTTTTTTTACTATATATTCACAAAGAATATTATATATATATATATATATATATATATATATATATATATATATATATATATATATATATATATATATATATATATATATACGAATAAGGTTTTTAAGTGTAAAAAAATAAAACATAATGGAGATATAATTAATTTTGAAGTTTTATTAAGTGTTAACAATGAGATTATGTGGTTTTTATAATCAATTAACACTGCTTCTGTTATTTTTGACAAAATTTGTCACCAAAAAATTCATTCAGTTCAACCAAAATTTCGGTTTTACCGAATGACGATATTTTCAAACAATGCTAGCAGGCTGATATCTAGCAAAAGGACAATCAAACATTTTATATTTAGTACAAGTTTTTAAAATATTAAAATATAATGTTTTATAGCGGTTGTACCAAATGTTTCGGGACATGCGTATGATCAAGTGAAAACATGAATTTTTCAAATAGTTAAGAGAGAGTTTGTTACTTTGCTTCACGACCATGTGGTCCTTTGCAGGTGTCTGAATGATGTCACATCCTGTCACATGATACTGACTTGATCCAAAACGGTCCCTTTATATTGGTTACTCCGAATGACATCAATGAAATTCATTTTTCCGTTCATTCTTTCTCATAACAAAGCAACGACTTCTACACATACTTTTAATATCATTTTGCACTATGTTGATATATGATGATATAAAATCATGCCAGAATAAAAAATACATTTATTACATTTTAAGATATTTTAATCACAAATGAAATGGCTGTATTAGACCGAATGACCTTTTGACACTTCAAAATCTTTAAAATATCTTTATATATAGTAAAATAGTTGGATTCAATAAAAGAGATCTAGTTGTACTACATTACGTACTTTGAATGTCATATCTTTGTTTTTATTATTAAGGCATAAATATCAGTTACCATTTATTTGATTTTAAGTTTTAAAACAACCACAGGTGGGATGGAGACAAAGTTTATGAGTGACTGAGCAAAGACACATGGTTAGTAATCACAGTTTAATTGTCCTTTATCCCTGTGACGTGAGCTGTTGTTCAGTACAATCACCTGTCCTGTAAGCAGCATCACTCATTCGTTTTCCCCACACAGACTGAACCGTGACAGGCAGACGTTTAATATAAATGTGCCGACCGCCCGCAGAAATGCAGGATTGAGTGGGAGAACCGAGAGGCGGCGGCTTAGAAGCGAAAGATAAAGTGACTCGTTTGAGTTACTGTCGCATTTCACGTCCTTTTAGCGAGCCACGTGGGAGCCGTAACGCGTGTGTGTTCTAATCGACTTCTGTAAGGACTCTTTCACTAGTTAAACACAGTGATGCTGCTGCATGACAGACACAAACCTGTGTGTGGAAACTCACTGGCAGTCATCTGCAGCTAACAGAGGCCGAATCATCTCAGTTTTCAGTGAGAGTTTAGTGACTGCTGAATGCAAAGTTGGAAAAGTTGAACTTTATGCAAATGAGCAGTAATGAGATGTACCAATAGGAGAGACATCAGTGAAGGAGCAGGAACGCCCACAACAAGCAACCATACAAACATGGCCATAAATCATTGCATACTTACATTAGTTGGTCATATGTTTTTTGTGAAAAAAGTCTCTTCTGCTCAATGGGGCTGCATCACAAATACAGTAAAAATTGTGAAATATTATTTTAATTTAAAATTTCTGTTTTCTATGTGAATATATAGTAAAGTGTAATTTATTCCTGTGATTAAAACTGAATTTAATTAAAAATACAGTAAAAATTGTGAAATATTATAATTTAAAATATCTGTTTTCTATGTGAATATATAGTCAAATGTAATTTATTCTTGTGATAAAGCTGAATTTATTTAGTCAAAAATACAGTAAAAAGAGTGAAATACTTTTACAATGTAAAACAGCTGTTTTCTATGTGAATATATAGTAAAATATGATTTATTCTTGTGATCAAAGCTGAATTTATTTGGTCAAAAATACAGCAAAAATAGTGAAATATTTTTACAATGTAAATCAGCTGTTTTCTATGTGAATATATAGTAAAATATAATTTATTCCTGTGATAAAGCTGAATTTATTTAGTCAAAAATACAGTAAAAATAGTTAAATATTTTTACAATGTAAATCAGCTGTTTTCTATGTGAATATATAGTAAAGTGTAATTTATTCCTGTGATCAAAGCTGAATTTTCAGCATCATTACTCCAGTCTTCAGTGTCACATGATCCTTCAGAAATCATTCTAATATGATGTTTTGCATTGACTAATATGCTTCCATCTAAAGCAACTTTCAATGCATTCCCTGAACCAACTATGTAAATGTGCACAGTCGTGTTGATGGTAAACATGACATTAAAGCTGACTGTATTTACTGCATCAGCTGACATATGTATTGAGACACTTACACCATCCAATCAATTTCTCATGAATAATATCCGTCCTGTCTGACATTTATCTAGTTCAGGGACTCCCAAACTCTTGTGTCAGCCGAACACCTTTGACCTAAAATATTTTCTTAAGTTCCCCTGAGATTTTATTCATATTTCGATAATTTAATGATGAATTTACATGCTCAGGGTTCTCTGATGTTGGTTAATGATCACGATGATTTGCAGGTATTTTTTAAAGTTTTTTTTTATTTTGAAAATAATTTATTTACATTTTTAACTTTAATAATAAATTAAATGATGATTATTATATTAAAATTAAATCTGCATACATTAATCACAGTGCAACAAATGACATCTTGCTGTAAAAAAATAATATACAATGTATTAAATATCATTTGAACCTTTTTAGTATTTAATTTTTTTTATTTAAATCAGCATACATTAATCAGTGCAACAAATAATATCAGGCTGTATAATATAAGATTTATTAAAAAAATTGTACAAATGGTCAGTAGCTTTTTTTCATTACAATAATGAGAATTTGAGGTAAACTATCTTTAATTGCCATTTTTATTAAACATTATTTAAGTTTTATTTTTAATAATAATTACACTAATTATAATGATTCTAATAATAATAATAATAGTTGATTTAATTAATTATAAGCTTTTCTTCAATAACAGAACGCAGAAATCCTGATCTGAAAAACTTGTTTCTCTCAGAAATATGAAACCTTACAGAAGTACATTGGGTTTGCGAATGTTGTTTCACGTTGAGTTATATAAAAACATCCCATGATCACATGACGTGTGTGATTCCTGTATATGGATTTGAGCGGAGCACACGGGGCTTCGTGAAGCTTCACACGCATCATTTCCTCCTTCAGTCCAGTATTGCAGGATGTAACACAGAGTTTCTAGAATTCAAGACAGCAGCTCAAGACAGCAGAGGTGTGTGTGTGTGTGTGTGTGTAGTTAATGATGGACAGTAGGCCTGTAAATCGCCTGCTGTCATGCTATAGGACTAGTCTGCAGTAGTTTTACCATATGTCAGTCAGTCAAGAACCGACCCATCTTTTATTCATTATACACCTTTACTACAGTAGACAGCACTAGTCACATCCCTCACACACACACACACACACACACACACACACACACACACACACACACACACACACACACTGTATGCCGGAAAGCCTAATGATGTGTGATGGAGCAGAATTCCTTCCCAGCAGAAATAAGGAAATCAAGAGAAAGATTGAAAAAGGGACGTTGGGAAAGAGTGAAAGTAGAAATTAAGTGTGGGACGACATTCAGTGTCAGGAGAGACGGAAATGTGAATAATGTGTCTGAGCAAGTGTGTGTGTGTGTGTGTGTGTGTGTGTGTGTGTGTGTGTGTGTGTGTGTGTGTGTGTGTGTGTGTGTGTGTGTGTGTGTGTGTGTGTGTGTTTGAGGGGGAAACCATAACACATGACCACATGTATTGATTTGTAAATCAAATCTTTCTGTGATGGATGGAAACTCTCGAATCTCACAAAAACTGGTAATTTTACCCCCAAAATAATGATAATATTAGGATACAAAAAAAAAAAAAATGTTTTATTTAAATCAGCATTCATTAATAACAGTGCAACAAATAACACAGTGCTGCATAAAAAATATAAAATTATTAAATTAGATTAAATAACTTATAAATATGGCCATTCGGATCATATTTTTTTCACATTACAATAATGAGAATACAAACTAAATTATAAAATAAAGATATATTTTTATTTAAATATAAATAATATAAAATATGCTGCATAAATAATATAAAATTTATTTAAAAAAAATTATGGCAATATGGTCATTTGAATATTTTTTTTTTCATTACATAATGAGAATTTGAGGTAAATATCTTCAATTATGTATTTTAATTTTAACATTAATAATTATTATTTTAACATTTTTATTGTTATTCATTGTTATTTATATCACAGTGCAACAAATAACACCATGCTGCATAAATGAATAGGTTTTTTTTTTGGGGGGGGGGGGAAATATGGTCATTCGAATAATGAGAATTTGGAGATAAAATATCTTTGATTGTCATGAAAATAATGTCAGTTTAAATGTGAAATAAGAGCTGGACAGTCTTGACCGCTCTCGTGAGATTCAGTCAGGTGTGTGTGTGTGTGTGTGTGTGTGTGTGTGTGTGTGTGTGTGTGTGTGTGTGTGTGTGTGTGTGTGTGTGTGTGTGTGTGTGTGTGTGTGTGTGTGTGCTTTTTTACAGAAATATGAGTATTTGAAAATCATCTTCCTGTTATTGTACGAGTAAATATGTGTGCATGTATTGATTTGAAAATCATCAGTGTGTGATTGGTAGAAACGGGCGACCCGTGTCAAACTGAGAGTGATGACATGATCACATGATGAGAGGAGAGACATTACTGTCCCACAGAGAGAACTAGAACAAATACTGCTCACACACACACACACACACACATGTTTGTTTTTGTGAAATGTGGGGACATTCCATAGACATAATGGTTTTTATACTGTACAAACCGTATTTACTATCCCCCTACACTACCCCTAACCCTAAACCTAACCATCACAGGAAACTGTGCACACTTTTACTTTCTCACAAAAACTCATTCTGTGTGATTTATAAGCCTTTTGAAAAGTGGGGACATGCTGAATGTCCTCATATTTCACCTTTTTTTGTAATACCCATGTCATTATACACATTTATGTCCTGATATTTCACAAAAACAAGTACACACACACACACACACACACACACATTTATACTGGTATAAATTTAAACTAAAAATGGTTAAATCAATAAAAAATTACTGTAAAAATACTTTTTGTAAAAGAAAATACTGTAAACATCACTGAATTACAGTAAGGAATGAATGAAAAAAAGTCAGCACAAATATTCATCTGCAGGCCTGTGTGTGTTCATGTGATGTTGGGCTGAAACAGTGAATGTGAATCGACACACAATCAATATGTTTCAGTGTGTCAGCGTAAGATGAAAGATTCATCTGAATCTCACAGCAGTCTGAAATAGAAAACCAGGTAAGAATAAACGGTCAGCGTGGCGCTCGGCTTTCTTTTCACCGAAGCGCTCAGACGAAACGAAAGATAGATTCCTTCATTCCACGTCTCGCATTGAGTGATGAAAGACAAAACGCGCTCGTCTTTCCACACGGTTCCGCTTGAGCGCGTGAAATTTGTTCAGCGCTGATCAGACGCGCCTCGCTCAGATCCACTCCTTACAAAAACTGCAGTTCATTTCGCAGCGCTGCTTTCCCACAGGGTGACAGCGTGCGTCCTCACAAAACCGGTCTCAGCGCTCACACATCCACACGCAAACACACACTCACACTCCACATTCACGATTTTACTGTGTCTGAAAACCAACAGAAACTGCATCAAGAGTCTCAGAATGAGCGGATGAGCAGATACAGAGCGGCAACGATACTGTATTACAGTAGATCACACAATCAATGACACGCTTACTTGATTCAGAGAGATCAGATCACCTCCAAAATATGTGTAAAAATGAAATGGCGCGTATGAAAATATGCTGCTTCTCACCCTGCATGAAACTTTGCTGTTGTCATGACAATCCTGTGCATGAGAATCAATAGATGTGATGTGTGTGTAAATACACTACTGTAAAAAACTTGAGGGATTTTATAATGATTTTGAAAGAATCAAGGATGCATTTAATTGATCAAAAATACAGTAAAATTGTGAAATATTTTTACAATTTAAAATAACTGTTTTCTATGTGAATATATAGTAAAGTGTAATTTATTCCTGTGATCAAAGCTGCATTTTCAGCATCATTACTCCAGTCTTCAGTGTCACATGATCCTTCAGAAATCATTCTAATATGCTGATTTGTGAGTTGTAAAGTCGGAATTGCGAGTTTTAAAGTCAGAATTGCGAGATAAAGTCAGAATTGCAAGTTATAAAGTCAGAATTGCGAGATAAAGTCGGAATTGCAAGTTATGAAGTCAGAATTGTGAGATAAAGTCAGAATTGTAAGTTATGAAGTCAGAATTGCGAGACAAAGTAGGAATTGCAAGTTATGAAGTCAGAATTGCAAGTTATAAAGTCAGAATTGCGAGATAAAGTCAGAATTGCAAGTTATAAAGTCAGAATTGCGAGATAAAGTAGGAATTGCAAGTTATGAAGTCAGAAATGCAAGTTATAAAGTCAGAATTGCGAGATAAAGTCGGAATTGCAAGTTATGAAGTCAGAATTGCAAGTTATAAAGTCAGAATTGCGAGATAAAGTCAGAATTGCAAGTTATGAAGTCGGAATTGCAAGATATAAAGTCGGAATTGCGAGATAAAGTCGGAATTGCGAGTTATAAAGTCAGAATTGCGAGATAAAGTCGGAATTGCAAGTTATGAAGTCGGAATTGCAAGATATAAAGTCGGAATTGCGATACAAAGTAGGAATTGCAAGTTATGAAGTCAGAATTGCGAGTTATAAAGTCAGAATTGCGAGATAAAGTCGGAATTGCAAGTTATGAAGTCGGAATTGCAAGATATAAAGTCGGAATTGCGCGATTTAAAGTCGGAATTGCGAGACAAAGTAGGAATTGCAAGTTATGAAGTCAGAATTGCGAGTTTTAAAGTCGGAATTGCGAGAAAAAAAATCAAAATTGTGAGATAAAAAGTCTCAATTACCTTTTCTTTTTTTTTTCTATTCAGTGGCGGAAACAAGCTTCCATAATTTAATGAATCCTTCATGAATAAAACATCATTTCTCTCTCTCTCTCTCTCTCTCTCAAAAAAAAAAATCATACTGACCATAAACTTTTGAACAATAGCACATTTGATTCTTCTAGATCAATTTAGTGCTGCTTTGCTGTAATTTCAGATACTGTAGTTTCTCTCAGTGAGTGTTGAATATGCACAAAAGTGTGAAGTGGTTAAACAAAAATGGCAAAGCAGAAGCTGCTGAAATCATGACACACAAATCCACACACATCCAAATATACTGAGAGGAAGAGAACTGTGTGTCTGCTTCAACACAAACACATCTGAACAACATCACTGCACACACATCACATCTACACTTTGGCCTCACGTTTAGCCTGTAGACACACACACACAAACACACAAGCTGTGTTTCAGCATTCGCCTTAAGGAAGGATATTTTTCATTGTCAGATGAAGCGACTGCAGTGGCAGAGGGTGTAGTATGCTGATATCAGCAACACACTGATAAAGAGATCAGACACACACACACACACACCGCTGGCCACTCAACACTGCACACCACATCAGAAATATGAATAAATGTTAAATAAGTTCAAAGAGACGACGAGCAAGCGGCTCAGAACACTAAACACACCCGTTTCACTGATGCGAATCACACACAATACTGGCTGAAATGCATCTTCAGACCTTATTTTCACATTGAGAGTTTCATATTCACTGTAAATAAATGTTCTTACAACACGTTCAAATATATAATCTTGCTGTTTGAGCATGAAAAGCTCTGCAAAGCAGGTGTTCTTCTCTATATCAGTGTTTCTGAACTCCTGAAACGCCTTGAGTTTTAGTCCCAATATTCCTCATTTAAATAATTAATGCGCAGAATAAAGGGGCGGGGCCTGGTTGAGTTAGTTAGTAGTGTGTTGAAACTGGCGGTTATGGCAAGGGGCGGGACATTTCCCAAACACCAATCACAACACACTGCTCCAGCCGGCCAATCAGAGCACATTGTGCTTTTCAGAAGGCGGGGTTTCATAGAGACAGGAACTAAACAGAGCGTTACTGACAGACTGGGAAGAGAGGAGCTGCAACAATGGAGAATATGAGGAGAATAATCAACATTCAATCTAGTAGAGCACAAAAACAACATTGAGAGTTTGTAAGGGCATAATAATTCCTCTTTAAAGCGGACATATCATGACTTTTTCCATGTTTAAGTGCTATAATCGGGTCCCCGGTGCATCAGTCTCTCCATCAGTGTCGACTCCGGTTTGAACAATGTAAGGCTGAACACTTTCCTCATTTTGCTGCGTGAGATTCTCCAGCTTTGTTGTTGTTGAGCTGTTAAAGCTCCGCCCTCTTCTGGAGCAGCAGCTCATTTGCATTTAAAGGGACACACACAAAAACGGCGTGTTTTTGCTCACACCCAAATAGGGGCAAATTTAACAAGCTATAATAAATGATCTGTGGGGGATTTTGAGCTGAAACTTCACACACACATTCTGGAGACACCAGAGACTGATATTACATCTTGTGAAAGAGGCATAATAGGTCCACTTTAAGGTCAAAGCAGACTTTATACCAATAATCAAAGGTCTGGTTGTGAGAATCTCCCACACACTCTTACAGGATTTCTGCTCTCTCACAACAAACCAGCGGCGTCTTCACATCACAGACGGGAGTGTGGGAACGTGTGTCTCCCACACAAACACTTGCAAACCATCTTTTGACTAATTGCTGCTGTTTTTCATTGTTTGAGCCGAAAGAAGGCTGTAGATAATTGCACACACGTGCCCTTTCGTTTGCAATAGCGCTCCTCTTCTCCGAGTGTTGCTTAACCTTTAGCAAATGACGCACGACCTGAGCGGCATCCATCTATAACGGCACATCGGTGTACAGAGAGAGAACATCTGTCTCACCCGCCGACGTGACTGTCAATACGACCCACCGAACACCAGGAATATCAGTCCGATCGCACGATAGAAGCACCGTAAACAGAGCGCGCGGCTTTGCTTGCGTGTGCACGTGCGTTTGATGCACGGCTCCGGGCGGCCGGCAGATATAATAAAGGCTTATCGTTTGGAGGCAATTTCACAGCAGCACGCGCCTAATTGAACAGTCTGTTTCAAGCTTTCTATTCTCCCTCCGACGCCGAGCCGCCGGGAACAATCTGAGAAATGACACCTTCCTCGAGTCATTGAGCAGGGCTGCGGCGACAGAAGAGCGTGAGAAGACACTCTCATCGTCTGCAGGGGAGGCTGAGCCAGAGCAGGACAGCTAACTAAGATAACAATGGGTAGAAAGCAGATGACGGTGGTGTGAACCATTCAGAGTTGAATTACAACGAAATTCCAGGTCAATTCCTGAATTTCAATTGCAGAAAATGTGTAATTCAATAGTAGTAATTCAAAGAAATGCATCTATTTAAATGCGTTTATTTATCTGAAACATCATTTTAATGTTGGCTTCACAGTCGTCGTGTTAATAAAATAAAATAAAAATGAAATAAAAATAAATAAATAAATGAAAGTCTAAGTTTTAAGGTTTTCTAGGTCTTAGTGACAGAATAAGAAGTAAATAAATAAAAGTAAAAAAAATAAAAAAATAAGTAAATACAAAAAGTTTGAAGGTTTTATAGGGCTTACTGACAGATAAATAAATAAACAAACAAACTAAGATTCATTAAAATCCATAAAAGTTCAAAGAAAATTATAACCATAAAAAATGTCAAAGAATTTGTCAATACTAGTTTCACAGTTTTGTTTAAAATAAGATAAAGTCTAAGTTTGAAGGTTTTATAGGGCTTCTTGACAGACATAAATAAATAAAATAAATAATAAAATCAATGTAAATTCAAAGAATTTAAGGTTTTCTAGGTCTTAGTGACAGGCAATAAAAAAGTAAGTAAATACATAAAAAAAATAAATATACTGTATATATATATATATATATAAATATATATAAAAAACATGAGGGTGAGTAAATAACAGAATTTTAATTTCTGGCTGAACTATTCCTGTTAATGCATCTGTGTGTGTGTGTGTGTGTGTGTGTGTGTGTGTGTGTGTGTGTGTGTGTGTGTGTGTGTGTGTTTGAAGGTTTTATAGGGCTTACTGAAAGACAGTAAATAAATAAACTAAGATTTATAATCAATAGAAGTTCAAAGAAATTCATATAACCACAAAAAAAGTCAACATTTTAGTGCTAGCTTCAGTTTTGAAAAAAATAATTAAATTAAATTAAATTAAATTAAATTAAATTAAATTAAATTAAATTAAATTAAATTCATTTAGGCCTTAAAGACAGATGGAAAGACAATACATAAATAAATTAAAATCAATAGAAATTCAAAAAAATTCTTATAACCACAAAAAATGTGATAACATTTGTCAATAATAATTTTGAATAAAATAAAAAATAAAATAAAATAAAACATTAACACTTTACAATAAGGTTCATTAGTTAATATTAGTTAACATGAACTAATAATAACTGCACTTATACAGCATTTATTAATCTTTGTTAATGTTAATTTCAACATTTACTAACATGAACAATCAATGAACAACTGTATTTTCATTAACTAACGTTAACAAAGATTAGTAAATACAGTGACAAATGTATTGCTCATGGTTAGTTCATGTTAGTTAATGCATAAACTAATGTTTAACTAATGAACCTTACTGTAAAGTGTTACATTGAAATTGTTGCTTTAAACTATTTTCAATTTGCTTAATTGTACAGTATGCTGCAGATGCTTTGGCAATATGCATATAAAAATATTTGTCATGCAGATAAACCACCTTAAAACTGAAACTAGAACAGCTAGTGTGTCATTCTCATCTTTTTTCTATCATAAAATTCAGTCCTACCTTCATTTTGGAAACACACACACATTAACTTTACACTCCATGTTCTCTCACTGTTGTTCTCTCACACATTATTCTAGAGTGAGAAATCTTGGTCTCTCTGTCATCACCCTGTGTTCATCAGCCCTTATTACTGTTGCACTAATTGGAAGATGAGTCCCGATTAATCACGCGCACACACGCGGGCGACGGAGTCACCGAGAGACTTAATTGGGCCACTGATTGGCTGAGACTAATTGAGCATTGATGGGAGAGCATGCGTGTACGTGAGAGCGTGACAGTGACACGCCGGTCCAATTAAAACACACACACACACTCCTCTCGTGTCTCTGCTTTAATTGCCGGTTGAAGGTTTGAACTGTTCTTCTTCTTCTTCTTCTTTGTACTAATTGTCCGGTTTCCTTTAGCGAGGCCTGAACAACATCTAACTGCAAACACAAACACATGCTTATTAAAGACGAGCTCCGCCGAGACGTGTCGCTTTCTGCTTTTAATGAAACGAGCAGCATGTCAGGAGCATGATGGGAAGCTCTTAAAAAAAAGAGCACCGTTCCACCCATCTATCAGCTGGAAACGCAAACACGACCAACAATAACCGCTAAACAAATGATGCATTTATTGCCACAGCTATTAATAAGCTTGATGGCTTTATTAATAGACATATAACGCACGTGTTTGAGGCTAATGATCTTACATAGCCGTCCGATAATGAGAGCGTAATGAAAAATTTAATGAAGTAAAAACATCCAGCTACAGTAGGAGAACACGATGCACTCTGGGAAACTCTACGGCTTAACTAGACGTCATCCATCACAGCTTGTGCATAAGCCAAATATTATCTGTTAACAGTATGGAGCTGTCCTCTGGAAAATAGAGCCGCATTACAAATGCATTTCTGGGTCAAGATGTGCTGTGGGGATAAAACATGATGCTTCAGACTAACAAGTTACTCCGGTGAACTTTATGCTTTTGCACTTTATCCGGGTACAAATAGTCAAGTTAGTAATGAGAGAAGAAGAAAGTGAGAGAGACAAAGATCATAATAATAAAGAGTTAGAAACTCTGAGGCGAAATACAACAGTCACACAAATGTATTCTTAGATACAATTAACCCGCGCTGATGTGGGGACAGAGGCTGAAACTGAAGTGAGATTCTGAGCCATTATATATTTGCCATTATTTTTAGGGGTGTTTGGTGAGTCCCTGTTATTATTGCTCATAGTTAGAGTTAGTGATGTGAAACTGAAACTTTTGCATACAGGATTCCTTGAATCGTGTGTTGTTGAAAAATTTTTCACCTGCTGGACCAGAAAACAGCTGAACAAGATCTCACAAATGTACATTTGGAAGGAGGAAAAAGAGGCAAATCTACAGACCAGAAGATCACAGAGACTCTTCTCACACCAGACAGGGAGAAAACACCTAGCCCAGCAACTCCATAGCAACCACTTAGCAACCATTCAGAACATCCTAACAACCCCATTGCAATCACTCAGAACTCCTTAGCAGCCTCATAGCCCTAGTAAATTCATAGCAACCACTAAGAACACCCTGGCAACCCCTTAGCAACCATTCAAAACATCCTAAAAACCCCATTGCAACCACCTAGAATATCATAGCAAACCCATAACAACCACACAGAATGCTCTAGCAACCCCATAGCAATCACTGAGAACACCTTAACAGCCTCATAGCTCTAGTAAATTCATAGCAACCGCTAAGAACACCTTGGCAACCCCTAAGCAACCAATCAGAACATCCTAACTACCCCCTTGCAACCACTAGAACACCATAGTAACCCCATAGCAACCACTCAGAACACCTTAACAGCCTCATAGCTCTAGTAAACTCATAGCAACCACTAAGAACACTCTGGCAACCCCTTAGTAACCACTCAGAACATCCTAACAACCCTATATAAACAATTTAGAACATCCTAACAACCCCATTGCAACTGCCTAGAATATCATAGCAACCCCATAGCAACTACTCAGAACACCTTAACAGCCTCATAGCTCTAGTAAATTCATAGCAACCACTAAGAAGACCCTGGCAACCCCTAAGCAACCAATCAGAACATCCTAACTACCCCATTGCAACCACTAGAACACCATGGTAACCCCATAGCAACCACTCAGAACACCTTAACAGCCTCATAGCTCTAGTAAATTCATATCAACTGCTAAGAACACCCTGGCAACCCCTAAGCAACCAATCAGAACATCCTAACTACCCCATTGCAACCACTAGAACACCATGGTAACCCCATAGCAACCACTCAGAACACCTTAACAGCCTCATAGCTCTAGTAAACTCATAGCAACCACTAAGAGCACCCTGACAACCCCTTAGCAACCACTCAGAACATCCTAACAAGATATATATATAGAAACAATTTAGAACATCCTAACAGCCCCATCACAACCACCTAGAACATCATAACAACACCATTGCAACAACGCACAACAGCCTATTAACCCTATAATAAACACCCAGAACACCATAACAACCCCTTAGCAACCATTCAGAACACCATAGCTTCTTTGTAGCCCTAGTAAACACATAGTTACCAAAAAGAATACCTTAGCAACCACTCAGGACATACCAACAACCCCATAGAAACCACCCAGAACATCCTAACAACACTTTAGCAACCACACAGAACACCTTAGTAGCCTCATAGCCCTAGTAAACTCATAGCTACCACTAAGAACACCCTAGCAACCCTTTAGCAAACATTCAGAACATCCTAACAACCCTATAGAAACAATTTAGAACATCCTAACAAGCCCATCGCAACCACCAAGAACAGCCTTGCAACCTTACAACAACCACCCAGAACTCTAGAGCAACTACTCAGAACACCCTAGCATCCTCATAACCCTAGTAAACTCATAGCTTCCAATAAGAACACCCTAACAACCCCTTAGCAACCACTCAGAAAACCCTAGCAACCCAATATCAACCATCCAGAACAATGTAGGAACCCCCTAGCAACCGCTCAGAACACCCTAGCAACCCCTTAGCAACCACCCAAACACACTTGCAACCACTCAGAAAACCCTAGAAACCCAATAACAACCATCCAGAAAGCAGTAGGAACCCCCTAGCAACCGCTCAGAACACCCTAGCAACCACTTAACAACCACCCAAACACACTTGCAACCACTCAGAAAACCCTAGAAACCCAATAACAACCATCCAGAACACTGGTGGAACCCCCTAGCAACCGCTCAGAACACCCTAGCAACCCCTTAACAACCAACCAAACACACTTGCAACCACTCAGAAAACCCTAGAAACCCAATAACCATCCAGAACACAGGAGGAGCTGCCTAGCAATCACTCAGTACACCTTACTAACCCCTTATTATCCCTATCCAAAACACCCTAGAAACCACTCAGAAGAACCCTAGCAACTGTCCACAGCAGCATGATGGCGGTGAGTTCTGTACAGGTGAACATCACTCACGGCTTCTTCAGCTCTAGTTTGACAGTCTTTAAGAATCAAAGAGCGTCTCAGTCAGTGATCTGTAATAGAGAAACTCATCAGTTTTCATCTCTTCATCATAATTTAGTCTCACTGACAGAAACGACTTACTGCAGCGAGTTTAAAGACAAAACTTTATCTTCATGAGAATGAACAAAACAAATAATGATGCTGAACAACACAATGACTTTCAAACTCAGATCACACTCTCGCCTCCTGATGTCCAAAAAACATCTTAGACAACAAGAAACCACGTCACAAAAAGAGTTCTGTCACTCATATAATAATACACTGTTTTACCAAAAACTGGAATTAATTATCTCCAATTAAACAAATACAAAATATTTCAGAGGGTTAATAATTATAATTCTGCTCCCGCAAGCAACATTTACAGAAGAAACCCGAAGCGACTGCTGGCGCTCTTGATGGAGTCTGGATCTGTCTGGATCCGTTCAGTCAGGCTGAGAATGAACATCAGTCGCTCAAACTCTCGCCGGGACCGTCTCTCACCCGCTCCGCCACCTGCTCCTCGCCCAACAGAATGAGCGCATAATGAGAGGAAGAATAACAGAGGCGAGAGGGGGGCAGCAATGTGGCTTTGTGGGGCAGTTGACGTCCTCCAACGGCAAATGAGAAGATCTGTCACTGGCCACTGGCGTCTGGATGATCCCGTTTTACTGCCAAGAGCTCTGGAGGAGCAGAGCCAAATGAGAGTTTAACATTTACTGAAGAAATCTGAGCAAAGATTGCCACCATGATGCTCAGGTGTTTGCAACATGTTGCCATGTGAGTGTCCCGAGCGGGTCTTATAGTGTTTGCCTATATAACTATAGAAATGTCCTGAAATGCTCCTGATGTTGAGCCGAATATATCCAGAAGTATTTGTGTGCTGCATTCACAGCGTTAACACAACAGGGACATTATCTGCTGCTTCTGTCGGCTGTAGGTGTCTGTGCTGGTAATGGTCTGTTCAGAGGAACTCGTGTGACACACTGGAGCAGTAACTGAACATGATGTCAGGGTGGAAATGCCAGAGCTAGTGTTTAAGTCGATAACAATCCAGAGAACTGCAGCTTTAATAAGAGGACACACACACACACACACACACACACATTCGCACAAATACACACTCACACACTCGCACACACACACACACACACACACACTCACAGGCACACACTCATACTCGCACATATCCACACACACACTCTCACACACACACACACACACACACACACACACACACACACACACACACACACACACACACACACACACACACTCACACGCACATTCTCACAAATACACACACACACACACACTCACACACACACACACACACACACACACACATACACTCACACACACACTTGCACACACACACACACACACATACACATGCACATTCGCACAAATACACACACACACTCTCACACACACACTCACAGGCACACGCACATTCGCACAAATACACACACACACACACACTCTCACACACACACTCACAGGCACACACTCACACGCACATTCGCACAAATACACACACACACACACTCTCACGCACACACTCACAGGCACACGCACATTCGCACAAATACACACACACACACACACTCTCACACACACACTCACAGGCACACACTCACACGCACATTCGCACAAATACACACACACACACACTCTCACACACACACTCACAGGCACACACTCACACGCACATTCGCACAAATACACACACACACACACACTCTCACACACACACTCACAGTCACACACTCACACGCACATTCGCACAAATACACACACACACACACTCTCACGCACACACTCACAGGCACACGCACATTCGCACAAATACACACACACACACACACTCTCACACACACACTCACAGGCACACACTCACACGCACATTCGCACAAATACACACACACACACACTCTCACACACACACTCACAGGCACACACTCACACGCACATTCGCACAAATACACACACACACACACACTCTCACACACACACTCACAGGCACACACTCACACGCACATTCGCACAAATACACACACACACACACTCTCACACACACACTCACAGGCACACACTCACACGCACATTCGCACAAATACACACACACACACACACTCTCACGCACACACTCACAGGCACACGCACATTCGCACAAATACACACACACACACACACTCTCACACACACACTCACAGGCACACACTCACACGCACATTCGCACAAATACACACACACACACACTCTCACACACACACTCACACACACACACTCACACGCACATTCGCACAAATACACACAGACACACACACTCTCACGCACACACACAC